>NW_021167060.1:407500-487500 GCF_900634415.1 Cottoperca gobio
TGAACCATCTCATACTGGAAGTGGGATGTTGAGCTGAGCAGGGCAGATCCACTGATGATCCTTTTAATGCACTGATTATTCTTTGTGTCACATAAAAAGTCTCAACGTGAACTGGAACAAACATATGGACAGATTTAGACATTTTAAATATTTGTAGTTTACAGTAAATGGACATCTGAGCTTATTCCACTAGTTTATGTGAGAATCTTGAGAGCTGATTTAATATATAAAACCAATATAGTGTATTAAAAAGAGGAAGAGGTTGTTAAGGTGTGGTTAAGAGGATGACCCAAATGTAGAACACACAAGCAGATAATGAAAACAAAAAGCAAGCTTTAATTAACAAAAGCTGAAATACATAAAAAACTGATAGGAAGCCAAATCTGAGGAATTAGGCTAAAATGAAAAGAAACAACAAACCAGGATGACACGATGGAACGAGGATAAACAGGGATGGATAGAGGGATGGATACAAAAGGTTGGATACAGGGAAGTACATAGGGATGGACACACTGGGATGGATACAGGGATGGATACAGGGATGGATACACAGGGATGGATACAGGGATGGATACACAGGGATGGATACACAGGGATGGATACACAGGGATGGATACAGGGATGGATACACAGGGATGGATACACAGGGATGGATACACAGGGATAGATATACAGGGATGGATACAGGGATGGATACAGGGATGATACACAGGGATGGATACACTGGGATGAATACACAGGGATGGATACAGGGATGGATACACAGGGATGGATACACAGGGATGAATACACAGGGATGGATATACAGGGATGGATACAGGGATGGATACAGGGATGGATACACAGGGATGGATACACTGGGATGAATACACAGGGATGGATACAGGGATGAATACACAGGGATGGATACACAGGGATGGATACACAGGGATAGATATACAGGGATGGATACAGGGATGGATACAGGGATGATACACAGGGATGGATACACTGGGATGGATACACAAGGATGGATACACAGGGATGGATACACAGGGATAGATATACAGGGATGGATACAGGGATGGATACAGGGATGATACACAGGGATGGATACACTGGGATGAATACACAGGGATGGATACAGGGATGGATACAGGGATGGATACAGGGATGGATACAGGGATGATACATAGGGATGGATACACTGGGATGAATACACAGGGATGGATACAGGGATGGATACAGGGATGGATACAGGGATGATACACAGGGATGGATACACTGGGATGAATACACAGGGATGGATACAGGGATGGATACAGGGATGGATACAGGGATGATACACAGGGATGGATACACAGGGATGGATACACAGGGATAGATATACAGGGATGGATACAGGGATGGATACAGGGATGATACACAGGGATGGATACACTGGGATGAATACACAGGGATGGATACAGGGATGGATACAGGGATGGATACAGGGATGATACATAGGGATGGATACACTGGGATGAATACACAGGGATGGATACAGGGATGGATACAGGGATGGATACAGGGATGATACACAGGGATGGATACACTGGGATGAATACACAGGGATGGATACAGGGATGGGTACAGGGATGGATACACTGGGATGGATACACAGGGATCTCAGAATCTCAGAGCTTTTCTGTCCCTGCAGCCTCTGCAGCGTCTTCAGCATCCAGCACTCTTTATTTCTTCTCATAATATATATGAGATAACATAATAATATTCACCTTCCACCACCCGCGGGGGATATGACGAAACATCGTAGCAGGTTCTGCCGGCTCCTGAAAGAGCAGAGGATGGAGAGACAGGTAACAGAGCAGGTGTTTAACATTTCCTGATGGATCCACTCAAGGGTACAGTCACAACTGTTCTTCATCAAACCTCATCAATAAAACACAACCATGTTGATCCAGAAGACCTTTAAATGTACAAATATCCAAAAAACTGTTTTCATATATATATATTTTTGAGATATGCTCCCGCTTTGTAAAGTCACGTAATCAGAATCAGTAATGACGTCATCCTGAGCGTACACCATGACGACGGGGAAGACAGAAACCTCAGCTTTCTGCGGCAGAACCAACACTTTAGCTCGTTTGGGTTTTATTTCAGTTCCAGCAGGATGAAGCACGAGCTCCGTTTCTAAAGGGTTAAAGATCTGAAGTCTGCAGCTTCATTCTTAACGCTGATATTTAAAGTGTCAATCAAATGTACTGTTCTTTATTTCTTCACGTGTATTCAGGGTTCATTTGTGCACAGTGTCAGATACAGATGAGGCTGCACTACTACTACTACTACTACTATTAGTATTATAATATTATTAGTATTATAATATTATTATTAGTATTATAATAACAGTATTAGTATTATAATATTATTAGTATTATAATAAAAGTATTAGTATTATACTATTATTAGTATTATAATGATATTATTAGTATTATAATAAAATTATTAGTATTGTAATAAAATGATTAGTATTATAATAATAACATTAGTATTATAATAACATTATTAGTGTTATTATTATTATATAATAAAGTTATTAGTGTTATTATTATTATTATATATTATAAACATTATTAGTATTATAATAACATTATTAGTATTATAATAATAACATTAGTATTATATTATAATTATAAAAATAATTATTATTATTATATAAATATTATTATTATTATATAAATATAATTAGTATTATAATAAAAACATTAGTTTTATAATATTATTAGTATTATAATACAAATAATATTATTATAATACTAATAACATTATTAGTATTATAATATTATAATATTATGATTCGTATTATAATAACATTATTAGTATTATAATATTATTATTATATATAAACATTATTAGTATTATAATAATAACATTGGTATTATAATATTATTATTATATAATATAAACATTATTAGTATTATAATAATATTAGTGTAATTTTGTGTAGGATTGTTTCCATAACACTTCTAAGTGTTTAAAGTTTAAAAGTCAACATTTATTGTTGTTCTCTCTCCAGATCTTCTGTTCACAGATTTGTTGGCGTTCAGCTTTAAAAACAACATTTAGTTTCACCATCTGCAGCCATAAATATAGTATATGTAAACTATGTAAAATATGTAAACTGTGCAATACGAATACTATACTTATTATACTTAATTTATACTTATTATACTTAATTTATACTTATTATACTTAATTTATACTTATTATACTTAATGTATACTTATTATACTTAATTTATACTTATTGTACTTAATGTATACTTATTATACTTCATTTATACTTATTGTACTTAATGTATACTTATTATACTTAATTTATACTTATTATACTTAATGTATACTTATTATACTTCATTTATACTTATTATACTTCATTTATACTTATTATACTTAATTTATACTTATTGTACTTAATGTATACTTATTGTACTTAATGTATACTTATTATACTTCATTTATACTTATTATACTTCATTTATACTTATTATACTTAATTTATACTTATTATACTTAATGTATACTTATTATACTTCATTTATACTTATTGTACTTAATGTATACTTATTATACTTCATTTATACTTATTATACTTAATTTATACTTATTATACTTAATGTATACTTATTATACTTCATTTATACTTATTATACTTAATTTATACTTATTATACTTAATTTATACTTATTATACTTAATGTATACTTATTGTACTTCATTTATACTTATTATATTTAATGTACTTATGGTGCTATACAAATAAAGCTTATTATTATTATTATTATTATTATTATTATTATTATTATAAAATAAAAATACACTTGATATCCCTCCTTGTTTTTACAGATTTTAGTTAATAATCATACCTATAATTGTACGCAGCCTGTCCTTCAGCATTGTCAGTGAGGAAGCGTAAACCCTACCTGGGAAGTGGAGGATCAGAGCCAGGAACAAACATCCTTGTGCCAGCAGCATGGTGCTGCAGTCGTCCTGCGGTACAGAGTGCAGTCACAGAGTCTCTTTATTAAAGCTTTCGGCCAAATGAAGTCCACAGAAGTGAGATGAGCTGAAGGAGAGTGTGGCGACAGACTTCCTCCGTCTGAGATCCACTGATTAGGAAGTGTCATTTATTTAAAGTCACGTACATGGAAACTGTTGATTCCATCTCTTCTCGCGTTCTTTATCTCAACATTATTAAAGTGTGGTGTGGGAGTTATGAAGCTGAACAAGTTGTGTTATCTGCGGTCGTGATGCGGACGAAGCTGTGACTGACTGATGCTTTCTGTTGGATTCTTTTACACATCTGTTTTATGATGATTTTATGTGTATGAATATTATTGTTTAATGTTAAATTTAATGTTTTTACTTTGTCTTTCCCTGTCTTTGTCTAAGTGAGCTCACTAAGAACAATTTCACCTTTAAAATAATAATACAATAATTTAAGTCACAAAAAAGAGCCTAAAGATAATGGTGAAGAATATGGACTTTAATTCTGACATGTAGTTTTGGTGCTTTTAAAAGCTCAGACAGTCTGTTTAGTTTGAAGACGTACTGCGAGTGGTCAGCGGGGGGCCACAAGATTCAGTTCTGGGCCCCTTTAATTCACATGAACTTCTGTTTCTATGCCGACGACCTCTTTACGGCTTTGCACTGCGTTTCTTCTGTGTGCATTCGATAGATTCACAGATACAATAACAACTTTATCAGCTGCAACTTGTTCTGAACGCAGGAAAGAATTAACTTCCGCTTTTTACTACTTGAAGAACAGCGTTGAAAACCTTTACCAGAAATGTTCAACAAGTTACTTTTACATTCCCCGTTAAGTGGTGACCACTTGTCTTTTAAGTTGCACTTCCAGTATGTTGCAAACAAACCGTCTTAACCTAACCCTTTACACACACACACACACACACACACACACACACACACACACACACACACACACACAACACACACACACAACACACACACACACACACACACACAACACACACAACACACACACAACACACACAACACACACACAACACACACACACACACACAACACACACACGCACACACACAACACACACAACACACACACACACACACACACACACACAACACACACACACACACACACACACACACACACACACACACACAACAACACACACACACACACACACACACACACACACACAACACACACACACACACACACACACACAACACACACACACACACACACACACACACACAACACACACACAACACACACACACACACACACACACACACACACACACACAACACACACACACAACACACACACACACACACACACACACACACACACACACACACACACACACACACACAACACACACACACACACACACACACACACACACACACAACACACAACACACACACACCACACACACACACACACACACACACACACACACACACACACAACACACACACACACACAACACACACACACACACAACACACACAACACACACACACACACACACACACACACACACACACACACACAACACACACACACACACAACACACACAACACACACACACACACACACACACACACACACACACACACACAACACACACACACACACACACACACACACACACACACACACACACACACACACACAACACACACACACACACACACACACACACACAACACACACACACACACAACACACACAACACACACACACACACACACGCACACAACACACACACACACACACGCACACAACACACACACACAACACACACACACACACACACACACACACAGTACTGTCTGCCTCACCTGGTGTCTTCTCACATCAGCAAGACTAAATATGTTACACACACACATTAACTGGACTGTGGAAAGTGTCTGTAAACATTATATTGGCGACAGAGAGATAGCAACAAATGCATGCGCTCATTTGTTGCGCTTTCCTACTTACTTATCTTCAATTTTAAATTTAAATCATGGAAATTACAATCACTGTTCACGGGGCTTTTTGAGTTTTGTTGTCAGAACTGAAGTTTTGATGTTTTCTGCATCGACTGCATGAAGCTACAGACTGATCTGAGACCTCAACACAAAGTTACCTGAAGTCCAACCAAACACCCAGCGTGTTCACTTCGCTCTGCGTCGACCAATCGGCTCGCCACCCCCTCACTACGAGTGGGACCCAGAGACCCTCAAACAAAACCTCCTGTTTGCTATCCTGCTCCAACATGGTGGAACGACATCCCCATGGATGATCCCTATTTATAGCTAATAGTTGAATTTGTATTCTATTGTTTCTGTATGTTGCACTTCAAACTGTCTATCTGAAGACGGTGTTCACTGATACTATTTGAAGATATTGTACTTACAAGATTCTTGCTGTTCGGAGTTGTATCTCCAGGATTGTTTGCTCTTTTTGTCGCTTTGGACAAAAGCCTCAGCTAAATGAACTGTAATGTAATAATGGCTGAAATAAAAAGCAAATCCTAAAACGATATGAGCTCAGAGGAACATGATCACAACAAAATGAAACAAAACTTCAAAATGTAAAAACTGAACAAACTAAAAAGACAAGATGAATTATTTTACTATTATATTCATCCTGTGAATGTTTCTCACGTTAGAAACTGTTTTAACAGCTCAAGCTGGTTATCAATTTACAAGATGTCTGAGTTTTTTATAAAATGTTTGTATCTGAACAATATGTTCTGAGAAAAGCTCCTGTAACTTAATCTCCACATCTCCACAGCGACTGCAGCTCCAGAAAGTGTTTCACTTCCCTGCAGTAGTTTGCAGTTGCTTCACATTCACAGCCAGACTCATCACTGGGGTCAGATCCCATGATGCTTTGCAACGTGGCTCACAGAGATGTGAGGCAGGTCAGAGGTCAGAGGTCATACTCCGATGGAGGTCTTCCACAGTGAGATGGTGTGTCCCGTCTGTATATGTATCGTCATTCTGTTTTAATCAATTCAATTTAATAAACTTTATTGTCCCCAGAGGTGCAGCATAACAACAAAGAAGACACACAACCAACAACAAAACACTATCAAGAACAGGAAACATGCTGCAGCAACGGCAGCAACACAACACTATTAACAACAAGGGAAAGAAAAATCAAGTTTGTGAAGTGCAATGAGGGAGCAGTTGAACAATGTGCAATATGTGCAACAACACAAAGATTTAAATAAATAAACTTCTGCTTGACACAAAGGATAAAACCCAACAGAGCGCTCACCTCAAGTGTCAAACACAACTACTTAATGAGGAGTGTTTTAAAAGATGATCTGGACACAGGGAACTTTATCAAAATGAAATGTGCATGAATGGATTACAATGTTTATATTACATTTTACATTTTAAAATACTATTTGAATGTTGTCTTTGAAAATGAATTATTGCATTAAATTCTTACTCAAACATCTCATGTGGGAAAATCATAATGTTATATTGTGGAATTACATTTTAATGAAGTTACATTATCATTTTAATAAAGTCCTCTATGAGCTTCCATAACAATAAGCAAAAATATCTCAACTAAAGGTTAGTGCTGTAGAGGAGACCGGGGTAACATTAAAGTGTTAAGTGTAAGTGTTCCCCTCACATCTGGAATCTTGGCATCATCTTTGATCAAATCAAATCAACTCAAATTTATTTGTATAGCCCAATATCACAAATTACACATTTGTCTCAGTGTTTACAGACTGTACAGGATACGACACCCTCTGACCTCAGACCCTCTGTCCTTAGACCCTCTGTCTTTAGACCCTCTGTCCTCAGACCCTCTGTCCTTAGACCCTCTGTCCTTACACCCTCTGTCCTTAGACCCTCTGTCCTTAGACCCTCTGTCCTTACACCCTCTGTCCTTAGACCCTCTGTCCTTACACCCTCTGTCCTTAGACCCTCTGTCTTTAGACCCTCTGTCCTTACACCCTCTGTCCTTAGACCCTCTGTCTTTAGACCCTCTGTCCTTACACCCTCTGTCCTTAGACCCTCTGTCCTTACACCATGTCCTCAGACCCTCTGTCTTTAGACCCTCTGTCCTTAGACCCTCTGTCCTTACACCCTCTGTCCTTAGACCCTCTGTCCTTACACCATGTCCTCAGACCCTCTGTCTTTAGACCCTCTGTCCTTAGACCCTCTGTCCTTACACCCTCTGTCCTCAGACCCTCTGTCTTTAGACCCTCTGTCCTCAGACCCTCTGTCCTCAGACCCTCTGTCCTTAGACCCTCTGTCCTTACACCCTCTGTCCTTAGACCCTCGCATCGCACAAGGAAAAACTTCCTAAAAGAAACCCCATAATTAAAGGGGGGAACATGTTAGAAACCTCAGGGAGAGACTGAGGAGGGATCCCTCTCCCAGGACGGACAGACGTGCAATAGATGTCGTGTGTACAGGATAAACAACGTAGTACAAATACAACATTTGACAGAAATGATGTTGTGTTGAAAAAGAGAAAGTTTGGATGAATCCAGGAAAATGTCAAAAAGGCTTCCCGGTGTCCAGCAGGACCAGGTCAGCAGGCGCAGCCATGATTCATGATCCTGACGTAAACTTTATCAGTGGCAACCCATTGTACTCTTAGAGACTCTAGGAACCACAAGTAACCCTGCAGTCTGGGAGCGCAATGCTCTAGTTGGTTTATAAGGTACTATGAGATCTTTAAGATATGCTGGAGCCTGATCATTAATTGATTTGTAAGTCAGGAGAAGGATTTTGAATTATATTCTGTATTTTACCGGGAGCCAGTGCAGAGCAGCTAATACAGGAGTAATATGATCCCGTTTCCTTGTTCTTGTCAATACACATGCCGCTGCATTTTGGATCAACTGAAGAGTCTTAAGCGACTTTTTGGGACAACCTGATAACAATGAGTTGCAGTAATCCAGCCTTGAAGTAACAAATGCATGGACTAGTTTTTCTGCATCATTTTGAGACAGGATGTGTCTTATGTTTGCAATGTTACGTAGATGAAAGAAGGCAGTCCTTGAGATTTGTTTTATGTGGGAGTTAAACGACAGATCTTGATCAAAGATGACGCCAAGATTCCTTACAGTGGTGCTGGAGGCCAAGTTAATGCCATCCAGAGCTTCTATGTCATTAGAAAATGCGTTTCGGAGGCGTTTAGGGCCAAGTATAATAACTTCAGTTTTGTCTGTTTAACATCAAAAAGTTGCTAGACATCCAAGTTGTTATGTCCTTAAGACTTGAAGTTTAGCCAATTGATTGGTTTCATCTGGTTTAATTGATATAATTGGGTATCATCCGCATAACAATGAAAGTTTATAGAGCGGTTCCTTATAATATTGCCCAAAGGAAGCATATATAAGGTGAATAGAATCGGTCCAAGTACAGAACCCTGCGGCACTCCAAGACTGACTTTGGCTGTCATGGAGGATTTATCGTTAACACGTACAAATTGAGATCGCTCAGATAAATAGGACTTGAACCAGCTTAGTGCGGTTCCTTTTATGCCAACACAATGTTCCAGTCTCTGTAGTAGAATGTCCTGATCAACAGTGTCGAAAGCAGCACTGAGGTCTAACAAGACAAGAACAGAGACAAGTCCTTTGTCTGATGCCATTAGAAGGTCATTGGTAACTTTCACCAGTGCCGTCTCTGTGCTATGATGAACTCTAAATCCAGATTGAAAAACCTCAAATAAACTGTTATTATGTAAAAAGTCACACAACTGTTTTGCGACTGCTTTCTCGAGGATCTTAGCGAGAAAGGGAAGGTTAGATATCGGCCTATAGTTGGCTGAAACCTCTGGATCAAGACCAGGCTTTTTAAGAAGTGGTTTTATTACAGCTACTTTAAAGGATTGTGGTACGTAGCCAGATAATAGAGACAGGTTGATCATATTTAATAACGAAGTGTTAATTAAGGGTAAAACTTCTTTAAACAGTTTAGTTGGAATCGGGTCTAAAAGACAGGTTGATGCTTAGACGATGAGATTGTTGAAGTTAGTTGGTTAAGGTTGATTGGAGTAAAACAGTCTAGATATATTTCAGCAGTTACTAATGTTTTCAATCAAACCCTCTCATTTGACAAATACGCTAAACATCTCACCAGACGGCCTTCTTCCATCTTAAAAACATCACCCATCTCCGCCCATCCCTCTCCTCCACAGCTGCAGAAACGCCTTCATCACCTCCCGTCTGGACTCCTGTAACAGCCTCCTCTATGGCTCACCCGCAAAAATCATCAATAAACTCCAACACATCCAGAACTCTCACCCCCTCCTGGACTGCTGCTGCTAACCTCCTGTCCCCCCCATCTGGACCAAGCTCAGATCCTGGGGGGACAGGGCCTTCTCCATCGCTGCTCCACCCTCTGGAACTCTCCACCTCAAACCCTCAGATACTCACCTGTTCAACACGACCTTCAACCTCTGACCGTCTCTTCAGCTCATCCTCCCTTCTTTTTTCGTTTGTTCGTTTATATGTTTATCTTTGTGTCTGTCTGTCAAGCGTCTTTGAGTTTATAGAAAAGCGGTATACAAATCTAATGTATTATTATTATTATTATTATTATTATTAAAGTGATGTTATAAACTGTAAATAAGAAACGCGTCACTTGTGTTAACAGCTACATGTTGACATCAGACGTCTGACGAGCGACGCTCTCATGTCCATAAGCGTTAATGTATATTTTGTAAGTTAATCATCATTTTGAAGTCATTTTAAAACGGGTTGATATTCTATTAAATGTTCATTATTTCTGCTTCTTGTTCAGATTAAATGTTGAAATTGTTTCTATTGTTTGCTTCATTTGTTTTATGTAACTTTAGCATTTTAACATTTTGCCATCCGACCCTGTGAGGAGGCGCACAACATGACTTTAATCAGAATCCCTTATTCTTAGAAAACATCTGTGTATAATACAACATATTTATTTATAGCTTAACATTAAACACTTGTGTGCTGCTGGTTAGAACATTATTATATATTATATATGTATATTATTCTTCCATACCTGATGCAGCCAGCAGAGGGAGGCAGTGCTCACACTGACTGTCGCTCACAGGTTACACACCAACATATATCTTTACTCATGTAGTATATTCTGTATATATTATATTATATACTTGGACATTGATGATTTGCATGTTAGGTCATTTTAAAGCAAAACGTTACTATTTTAACCTTTAAAAAGCAGCTTGAATGTCCTTGTGATGCTTCTCTGACTTGTAATAATGAGAACGTGTCAGTTATTGTGACTCATTCTTCATTTTGGTGAAAATTAATAATATTTTATTCATGAACTATTTCTGAAGCTTCATATTGACAAATGTTTCTTCTGCATGCAAACAGGACTTTCGTAATTTGCACACACGTTAGGAAGGATTTTATTTGAGTTATTACATCAAATCAAATCAAATCAAATTTATTTATATAGCCCAATATCAAAAATTATACATTTGTCTCAGTTTTTACAGACTGTACAGGTTACGACACCCTCTGTCCTTACACCCTCTGTCCTTAGACCCTCTGTCCTCAGACCCTCTGTCCTTAGACCCTCTGTCTTTAGACCCTCTGTCTTTAGACCCTCTGTCCTTAGACCCTCTGTCCTCAGACCCTCTGTCCTTAGATCCTCTGTCCTTAGACCCTCCGTCCTTAGACCCTCTGTCCTTAGACCCTCTGTCCTTACACCCTCTGTCCTCAGACCCTCCGTCCTCAGACCCTCTGTCCTTAGACCCTCTGTCCTTAGACCCTCTGTCTTTAGACCCTCTGTCCTTAGACCCTCTGTCTTTAGACCCTCTGTCTTTAGACCCTCTGTCCTTAGACCCTCTGTCCTTAGACCCTCTGTCCTTACACCCTCTGTCTTTAGACTCTCTGTCCTCAGACCCTCTGTCTTTAGACCCTCTGTCCTTAGACCCTCTGTCCTTAGACCCTCTGTCCTTACACCCTCTGTCATTAGACCCTCTGTCCTTAGACCCTCTGTCCTTAGACCCTCTGTCCTTACACCCTCTGTCCTTAGACCCTCTGTCCTTACACCCTCTGTCTTTAGACCCTCTGTCTTTAGACCCTCTGTCCTTAGACCCTCTGTCCTTACACCCTCCTCCTTTAGACCCTCTGTCTTTAGACCCTTTGCTGCATCTGCAACCACTGAATAAATCCTGACGTTACCTTCAAACCGTGAACTGCACGCCACCTGATAGTTAATAGAACGGTTCAAATAAAAAAGCAGCTAATCCCAAAACAGCTAATCCCAAATCTCAAGTATCGCATTCATTAAGATTCAGTCTGTTCAGAGTATGATTACTACTGTTGGTGCCTCTCAAGTCACAATGTCGCATCTTCAGGGGATTCCTGCATAGAGAGCAGGTCCACAATGCGGCAGATCATGAGGGGCTAACATGAGGCGCAAAACGCTTCTCATCGAAAACAAGTGTGACCGTCCAGGAGGAAGCAACAGACCGGGGGATTCAAACCCGTACAACACTAAATAAAGTACTTTCAGCAAATTTAGAGATAAACAACAACACATCACAGACAGAGATGAACAACAACACATCACAGACAGAGATGAACCTGAAGAACTTCTGCTCAACCGGCCTTTCATAACCAGTTTTTCTTTGTCCACTATATTTTCCTTTATATGCTTTGGCAACACACATATCTTTACATGCCAATAAAGCAAATAGAAAATGTCTCTCATTTAGGATCACACACACACGCGCGCACACACACACACACACACACATATATGTATATTATTCTTCCATACCTGATGCAGCCAGCAGAGGGAGGCAGTGCTCACACTGACTGTCGCTCACAGGTTACACACCAACATATATCTTTACTCATGTAGTATATTCTGTATATATTATATTATATACTTGGACATTGATGATTTGCATGTTAGGTCATTTTAAAGCAAAACGTTACTATTTTAACCTTTAAAAAGCAGCTTGAATGTCCTTGTGATGCTTCTCTGACTTGTAATAATGAGAACGTGTCAGTTATTGTGACTCATTCTTCATTTTGGTGAAAATTAATAATATTTTATTCATGAACTATTTCTGAAGCTTCATATTGACAAATGTTTCTTCTGCATGCAAACAGGACTTTCGTAATTTGCACACACGTTAGGAAGGATTTTATTTGAGTTATTACATCAAATCAAATCAAATCAAATTTATTTATATAGCCCAATATCAAAAATTATACATTTGTCTCAGTTTTTACAGACTGTACAGGTTACGACACCCTCTGTCCTTACACCCTCTGTCCTTAGACCCTCTGTCCTCAGACCCTCTGTCCTTAGACCCTCTGTCTTTAGACCCTCTGTCTTTAGACCCTCTGTCCTTAGACCCTCTGTCCTCAGACCCTCTGTCCTTAGATCCTCTGTCCTTAGACCCTCCGTCCTTAGACCCTCTGTCCTTAGACCCTCTGTCCTTACACCCTCTGTCCTCAGACCCTCCGTCCTCAGACCCTCTGTCCTTAGACCCTCTGTCCTTAGACCCTCTGTCTTTAGACCCTCTGTCCTTAGACCCTCTGTCCTTAGACCCTCCGTCCTTAGACCCTCTGTCCTTAGACCCTCTGTCCTTACACCCTCTGTCCTCAGACCCTCCGTCCTCAGACCCTCTGTCCTTAGACCCTCTGTCCTTAGACCCTCTGTCTTTAGACCCTCTGTCCTTAGACCCTCTGTCTTTAGACCCTCTGTCTTTAGACCCTCTGTCCTTAGACCCTCTGTCCTTAGACCCTCTGTCCTTACACCCTCTGTCTTTAGACTCTCTGTCCTCAGACCCTCTGTCTTTAGACCCTCTGTCCTTAGACCCTCTGTCCTTAGACCCTCTGTCCTTACACCCTCTGTCATTAGACCCTCTGTCCTTAGACCCTCTGTCCTTAGACCCTCTGTCCTTACACCCTCTGTCCTTAGACCCTCTGTCCTTACACCCTCTGTCTTTAGACCCTCTGTCTTTAGACCCTCTGTCCTTAGACCCTCTGTCCTTACACCCTCCTCCTTTAGACCCTCTGTCTTTAGACCCTTTGCTGCATCTGCAACCACTGAATAAATCCTGACGTTACCTTCAAACCGTGAACTGCACGCCACCTGATAGTTAATAGAACGGTTCAAATAAAAAAGCAGCTAATCCCAAAACAGCTAATCCCAAATCTCAAGTATCGCATTCATTAAGATTCAGTCTGTTCAGAGTATGATTACTACTGTTGGTGCCTCTCAAGTCACAATGTCGCATCTTCAGGGGATTCCTGCATAGAGAGCAGGTCCACAATGCGGCAGATCATGAGGGGCTAACATGAGGCGCAAAACGCTTCTCATCGAAAACAAGTGTGACCGTCCAGGAGGAAGCAACAGACCGGGGGATTCAAACCCGTACAACACTAAATAAAGTACTTTCAGCAAATTTAGAGATAAACAACAACACATCACAGACAGAGATGAACAACAACACATCACAGACAGAGATGAACCTGAAGAACTTCTGCTCAACCGGCCTTTCATAACCAGTTTTTCTTTGTCCACTATATTTTCCTTTATATGCTTTGGCAACACACATATCTTTACATGCCAATAAAGCAAATAGAAAATGTCTCTCATTTAGGATCACACACACACGCGCGCACACACACACACACACACACTCACACACGCGCGCACATACACACACACATACACGCACACAGTTCAAAACACACACGCCCACACACACACACACACACACACATACACACACACACACACACACACACAGTTCAGACTATATCGTGAGAGGCAACAGCTGGCAGAGGAAGTTGGATCTTTATTCTGGCATCTTTATCCCCACCCCCCCAAGCCTTTTCCCTCCTCGCGCTGCTGGCAGCTCAGTTGACCAGCGTCGCAACAGGGCGACGCGCCTTCCTGCAGACTCTCCACCTTCTTGCACAGCTCAGCCTGAATCCTCCGTCAGTTCCCAGTCTCTCGGCTGTGATTTCCTCTTTGTGTCTTTTTGAGAAGAAATTCTCCGACAACGTTTTCAGTTGCACATCTGAAAACTGAGTTGGCGCCTCGAACGATCCCCTGTGGGAGGATTCTCTTTGAAAACCTTTATTTTGAAAGGAGATACTGGGAACACTGGACGAACTCGCCTGATTTCTTTTGGTGATTTTGGTCTTAAAAGCATCTTCAGACTTCAGGCAGATCCCCGTCGACAGACTGTGAGTACATCCTGAGAGAGATTCACTTCGTCATGATCTGCCTTTACATGATATGATCAAATATGTGTATCTTTACATACAAGCCTCGGATATATGAAGCACAACATCATTTATATATAACAACTGTTTTATTGCCACATAATTAATAATTGTTAATAAAATAAAAATTGATTCCTCATAAGAATGATGTTCTAACTAGTTTTCAAGATTATTTAAAGGGATTTCTTAGTGTTATGTAACTACCATAATAACCATAATTAGTTTCAACAATAAGATTATTTTTCATGGTTTTGTTCATGTGGCGTTAAGGAAATTAATGGGGGGGGGGGGGGGGGGAGTTAAATCCAGAACTAAAGGTGGAGAATAATCCCTTGGAATTTTAAATAACACTCAATATTAAATTGATATAATTACCAGCATGATCATGTCACGTCTTAGATCGTTAGTAAAGATGCTGGCCCCCTGAATAATGTATATATATAAATTACATATATTATATGTAATAATATGTATAATGTAACACAAGAGTTTACGTCCACACCCACTAAGTTAGTGAAGTTTCCTTTATCTGTTCGTGACCATTATGTGAAGTTGGTACGATGGAGAGATATATTTCCACTCTTAGTTTTGATTATAAACTATCAAACGTTACCTTCTCCTCCTCGTCTCCAGCTCGTCACCGATGTGGAGTTCCTCACGGGTCCATCCTGGGCCCTCGCTTGTTCTTCTTTTACACCGGTTATACTTTTCTCCTCTGATTGCTGTTGGCCCAGTATGTGTGTGAGAGTCTATTCCATTCATCATTCATCTATTCATTAATTTCTTAATCAAAAGAACTTTACATTTGATGATTCATAGATTGTTTCAGTAATATTCAAACTACAATACAACATATTTTCTGGTTACAGCTTCTAAAGCGTTAGGATCAGCTGCTTTTCTTTGGCGTATCTGATATGTAAACTCGAAGATATCAGTTATAAACTGTCTTTGAGTTCTTGGACTATAATCAGAACACACAACACATTTGAAGATGCATTTTGTGCACAAACTGATTAATCGTTGTGACTCTTTTTAAAGGTTCAGTATGCTTGAAAGAAACTAGTCTGTAGTCATGAGACATGAGAGGTGATGGTGCACACAAAGGCTTTCATGGTGCTGCACGCTTGTCAGATTGTCGGTTTTTGAAAGTGAGAAAGATTGTCAGACACTGACAATAAACTAATTCTGACGTTTTAACCTTTAATTAAAATGTCTCCCAAGACCAGATGCTGCTGTGTCTTCGTTCTGCCCTTATTGGGGCATTTTGCACTTTGGTTGTTTAGGTCTTCAGATCGGTTCGTGACAGTTTATATATTTTATTTTATGTATGCTCTCAGTGATCCAAAGCGGGACTGTAGTGTATGAGATCCACTAAGCTACTAACTGTTAGTAAAAGCACGATAAGCCCACTGTACAAACTCCCAAGTTCAGCAGGGTGGAGATCAGACCTTCACTCCCTTGTTTCTCTCTCAGTTTGGGTCGACACGACTGCACATCACTGCTCTCCTCATCCTCCCTAAAGGATGATATGCCCCCCCCCCCCCCCGTTACAAACACTTCCTCGCTCCAGCTGCACTGATTTTCCTCCTTCCACTTAAATTGAAACTGTATGGCGTCCCGAGAGGCCGGGCAGGGAGTGACCTCTGGGCATAGCAGCTCCACTCGAACCCCTTCCTTAGCTTTCTGAGATGCATCATGGTGGTCAGGGTGCAGAGTTCTGGAGAATGTGGGGGTTTTGTGTGACGGCAGCACTGTGCAGGTTGCAGGCGCGTTGCATCAGGCTGCTCTCTAAAGGTTGGACAGACGCAAACTGCTTTCCTGTTGTTGTTGGGTGCGTCTGCCTGACAGCCCACTTCCACCCACACTGTCTGCTGCAGGGTGGCAGTGTTGCTCACACATATGGCATATATGAGTGTGTGTGTGTGTGTGTGTGTGTGTGTGTACAAAGAAAGGAGAGAGAGTGATAGAAATAATGGAATAAAGAGAGCGAGTAGAAACTGAAGCTAGGAAGAAAGTCATGGAACGAAAAAAGGAGAAAAAAAGAAGAATGTTAAGGAGAACATTTTTTGGCGAAGGGAGTAAAGAGAAGTCGCCAAAGAAAGCAAAGCAGGCAAAAAAAGTATAAAGAAAGTTAGAGAAGGAGGAATGAAGAAAGGCCTCAGGGGTTTATGGCGCCAACCAGATGCAATGTCCCCGGCTCACCTTGCTGTCGGTCATCTCGACTATTTAGAATGAAAGAAAAAATGACGGAAGGAATGAAAGAATAAATCTAGAAAACAGACGGAAGAAAATCAGAAAGTGGAGTAAGTGAAGAAAGAAGTGAAGAAATCCAACAATGTTTAGATCTCTTAAAGTTTAGAACTCTCAAAGTTTAGAACTCTCAAAGTTTAAGACTCAAAGTTTAGAACTTTTAAAGTTTAGAACTCTCAAAGTTTAGAACTCTCAAAGTTTAGAACTCTTAAAGTTTAGAACTCTCAAAGTTTAGAACTCTTAAAGTTTAGAACTCTCAAAGTTTATGAATCTCAAATTTTAAGACTCTTAAAGTTTAGAACTCTCAAAGTTTAGAACTCTTAAAGTTTAGAACTTTTAAAGTTTAGAACTCTCAAAGTTTAGAACTCTCAAAGTTTAGAACTCTTAAAGTTTAGAACTCTCAAAGTTTATGAATCTCAAATTTTAAGACTCTTAAAGTTTAGGACTCTGAAAGTTTAAGACTCTGAAAGTTTAGAACTCTCAAAGTTTAAGACTCTCAAAGTTTAAGACTCTCAAAGTTTAAGACTCTCAAAGTTTAGGACTCTCAAAGTTTAGAACTCTCAAAGTTTAGAACTCTCAAAGTTTAGAACTCTCAAAGTTTAGAACTCTCAAAGTTTAAGACTCTCAAAGTTTAGGACTCTCAAAGTTTAGAACTCTCAAAGTTTAGAACTCTCAAAGTTTAGAACTCTCAAAGTTTAAGACTCTCAAAGTTTAAGACTCTCAAAGTTTAAGACTCTCAAAGTTTAGGACTCTCAAAGTTTAGAACTCTCAAAGTTTAGAACTCTCAAAGTTTAGAACTCTCAAAGTTTAGGACTCTCAAAGTTTAAGACTCTCAATGTTTAGTACTCTCAAAGTTTAAGACTCTCAATGTTTAGAACTCTCAAAGTTTTGAACTCTCAAAGTTTAAGACTCTCAAAGTTTAGAACTCTCAAAGTTTTGAACTCTCAAAGTTTAAGATTCTCAAAGTTTAGAACTCTCAAAGTTTAAGATTCTCAAAGTTTAGAACTCTCAAAGTTTAAGACTCAAAGTTTAGAACTTTCAAAGTTTAGAACTCTCAAAGTTTAAGACTCTTAAAGTTTAAGACTCTAAAAGTTTCAAACTCTTAAAGTTTAAGACTCTTAAAGTTAAGGACTCTCAAAGTGTAAGACTCTCAAAGTTTAGAACTCTCAAAGTTTAGGACTTTCAAAGTTTAAGACTCTCAAAGTTTAAGACTCTCAAAGTTTAGAACTCTCAAAGTTTAGAACTCTCAAAGTTTAGGACTCTCAAAATTTTGAACTCTTAAAGTTTAGGACTCTCAAAGTTTATGATTCTCAAAGTTTAGAACTCTCAAAGTTTAGAACTCTCAAAGTTTAAGACTCTCAAAGTTTAGAACTCTCAAAGTTTAAGACTCTCAAAGTTTAGGACTCTCAAAGTTTAGGACTCTTAAAGTTTAGAACTCTCAAAGTTTATGAATCTCAAATTTTAAGACTCTTAAAGTTTAGGACTCTGAAAGTTTAAGACTCTGAAAGTTTAGAACTCTCAAAGTTTAAGACTCTCAAAGTTTAAGACTCAAAGTTTAAGACTCTCAAAGTTTAGGACTCTCAAAGTTTAGAACTCTCAAAGTTTAGAACTCTCAAAGTTTAGAACTCTCAAAGTTTAAGACTCTCAAAGTTTAGGACTCTCAAAGTTTAGAACTCTCAAAGTTTAGAACTCTCAAAGTTTAGAACTCTCAAAGTTTAAGACTCTCAAAGTTTAAGACTCTCAAAGTTTAGGACTCTCAAAGTTTAGAACTCTCAAAGTTTAGAACTCTCAAAGTTTAGAACTCTCAAAGTTTAGGACTCTCAAAGTTTAAGACTCTCAATGTTTAGTACTCTCAAAGTTTAAGACTCTAAAAGTTTAGAACTCTCAAAATATAGAACTTTCAAAGTTTAAGACTCTCAATGTTTAGAACTCTCAAAGTTTTGAACTCTCAAAGTTTAAGACTCTCAAAGTTTAGAACTCTCAAAGTTTTGAACTCTCAAAGTTTAAGATTCTCAAAGTTTAGAACTCTCAAAGTTTAAGATTCTCAAAGTTTAGAACTCTCAAAGTTTAAGACTCAAAGTTTAGAAATTTCAAAGTTTAGAACTCTCAAAGTTTAAGACTCTTAAAGTTTAAGACTCTAAAAGTTTCAAACTCTTAAAGTTTAAGACTCTTAAAGTTAAGGACTCTCAAAGTGTAAGACTCTCAAAGTTTAGAACTCTCAAAGTTTAGGACTTTCAAAGTTTAAGACTCTCAAAGTTTAAGACTCTCAAAGTTTAGAACTCTCAAAGTTTAGAACTCTCAAAGTTTAGGACTCTCAAAGTTTAGAACTCTTAAAGTTTAGGACTCTCAAAGTTTATGATTCTCAAAGTTTAGAACTCTCAAAGTTTAGAACTCTCAAAGTTTAAGACTCTCAAAGTTTAGAACTCTCAAAGTTTAAGACTCTCAAAGTTTAGGACTCTCAAAGTTTAGGACTCTTAAAGTTTAGGACTCTCAAAGTTTAGAACTCTCAAAGTTTAGAACTCTTAAAGTTTAAGACTCAAAGTTTAGAACTCTCAAAGTATAAGACTCTCAAAGTTTAGGACTCTCAAAGTTTAGGACTCTCAAAGTTTAGGACTCTCAAAGTTTAAGATTCTCAAAGTTTAGAACTCTCAAAGTTTAAGATTCTCAAAGTTTAGAACTCTCAAAGTTTAGAACTCTCAAAGTTTAGAATTCTCAAAGTTTAGAACTTTCAAAGTTTAGAACTCTCAAAGTTTAGAACTCTCAAAGTTTAGGACTTTCAAAGTTTAAGACTCTCAAAGTTTAAGACTCTCAAAGTTTAGAACTCTCAAAGTTTAGAACTCTCAAAGTTTAGAACTCTCAAAGTTTAAGACTCTCAAAGTTTAGAACTCTCAAAGTTTAAGACTCTCAAAGTTTAGGACTCTCAAAGTTTAGGACTCTTAAAGTTTAGAACTCTGAAAGTTTAGGACTCTGAAAGTTTAGGACTCTGAAAGTTTAGAACTCTGAAAGTTTAGGACTCTTAAAGTTTAGGACTCTGAAAGTTTAAGACTCTGAAAGTTTAGAACTCTCAAAGTTTAAGACTCTCAAAGTTTAAGACTCTCAAAGTTTAAGACTCTCAAAGTTTAGGACTCTCAAAGTTTAGAACTCTCAAAGTTTAGAACTCTCAAAGTTTAAGACTCTCAAAGTTTAGGACTCTCAAAGTTTAGAACTCTCAAAGTTTAAGACTCTCAAAGTTTAGGACTCTCAAAGTTTAGAACTCTCAAAGTTTAGAACTCTCAAAGTTTAAGACTCTCAAAGTTTAGGACTCTCAAAGTTTAGAACTCTCAAAGTTTAGAACTCTCAAAGTTTAGAACTCTCAAAGTTTAAGACTCTCAAAGTTTAAGACTCTCAAAGTTTAAGACTCTCAAAGTTTAGGACTCTCAAAGTTTAGAACTCTCAAAGTTTAGAACTCTCAAAGTTTAGAACTCTCAAAGTTTAGGACTCTCAAAGTTTAAGACTCTCAATGTTTAGTACTCTCAAAGTTTAAGACTCTAAAAGTTTAGAACTCTCAAAATATAGAACTTTCAAAGTTTAAGACTCTCAATGTTTAGAACTCTCAAAGTTTTGAACTCTCAAAGTTTAAGACTCTCAAAGTTTAGAACTCTCAAAGTTTTGAACTCTCAAAGTTTAAGATTCTTAAAGTTTAGAACTCTCAAAGTTTAAGATTCTCAAAGTTTAGAACTCTCAAAGTTTAAGACTCAAAGTTTAGAACTTTCAAAGTTTAGAACTCTCAAAGTTTAAGACTCTTAAAGTTTAAGACTCTAAAAGTTTCAAACTCTTAAAGTTTAAGACTCTTAAAGTTAAGGACTCTCAAAGTGTAAGACTCTCAAAGTTTAGAACTCTCAAAGTTTAGGACTTTCAAAGTTTAAGACTCTCAAAGTTTAAGACTCTCAAAGTTTAGAACTCTCAAAGTTTAGAACTCTCAAAGTTTAGGACTCTCAAAGTTTAGAACTCTTAAAGTTTAGGACTCTCAAAGTTTATGATTCTCAAAGTTTGGAACTCTCAAAGTTTAGAACTCTCAAAGTTTAAGACTCTCAAAGTTTAGAACTCTCAAAGTTTAAGACTCTCAAAGTTTAGGATTCTCAAAGTTTAGGACTCTTAAAGTTTAGGACTCTCAAAGTTTAGAACTCTCAAAGTTTAGAACTCTTAAAGTTTAAGACTCAAAGTTTAGAACTCTCAAAGTATAAGACTCTCAAAGTTTAGGACTCTCAAAGTTTAGGACTCTTAAAGTTTAGGACTCTCAAAGTTTAGGACTCTCAAAGTTTAGGACTCTCAAAGTTTAAGATTCTCAAAGTTTAGAACTCTCAAAGTTTAGAATTCTCAAAGTTTAGAACTTTCAAAGTTTAGAATTCTCAAAGTTTAGAACTTTCAAAGTTTAGAACTCTCAAAGTTTAGAACTCTCAAAGTTTAGAACTCTCAAAGTTTAGAACTCTCAAAGTTTAGAACTCTCAAAGTTTAGGACTTTCAAAGTTTAAGACTCTCAAAGTTTAAGACTCTCAAAGTTTAGAACTCTCAAAGTTTAGAACTCTCAAAGTTTAGAACTCTCAAAGTTTAGGACTCTCAAAGTTTAAGACTCTTAAAGTTTAAGACTCTAAAAGTTTCAAACTCTTAAAGTTTAGTACTCTTAAAGTTTCGAACTCTCAAAGTATAAGACTCAAAGTGAAAGACTCTCAAAGTGTAAGACTCTCAAAGTTTAGAACTCTCAAAGTTAAGAACTCTCAAAGTTTAGAACTCTCAAAGTTTAAGACTCTCAAAGTTTAGGACTCTCAAAGTTTAGGACTCTTACATTTTAGGACTCTCAAAGTTTAGGATTCTCAAAGTTTAGAACTCTCAAAATTTAGAACTCTCAAAGTTTAGAACTCTCAAAGTATAAGACTCTCAAAGTTTAGGACTCTCAAAGTTTAGAAATCTTAAAGTTTAGGACTCTCAAAGTTTAGGACTCTTAAAGTTTAGGACTCTCAAAGTTTAGGATTCTCAAAGTTTAGAACTCTCAAAGTTTAGAACTCTCAAAGTTTAAGACTCAACGTTTAGAACTCTCAAAGTTTAGGACTCTCAAAGTTTAGAACTCTCAAAGTTTAGAACTCTCAAAGTTTAGAACTCTCAAAGTATAAGACTCTCGAAGTTTAAGACTCTCAAAGTTTAGAACTCTCAAAGTTTTGAACTCTCAAAGTTTAAGATTCTCAAAGTTTAGAACTCTCAAAGTTTAAGATTCTCAAAGTTTAGAACTCTCAAAGTTTAAGACTCAAAGTTTAGAACTTTCAAAGTTAAGAACTCTCAAAGTTTAAGACTCTTAAAGTTTAAGACTCTTAAAGTTAAGGACTCTCAAAGTTTATGAATCTCAAATTTTAAGACTCTTAAAGTTTAGAACTCTCAAAGTTTAGAACTCTTAAAGTTTAGAACTTTTAAAGTTTAGAACTCTCAAAGTTTAGAACTCTCAAAGTTTAGAACTCTTAAAGTTTAGAACTCTCAAAGTTTATGAATCTCAAATTTTAAGACTCTTAAAGTTTAGGACTCTCAAAGTTTAAGACTCTGAAAGTTTAGAACTCTCAAAGTTTAAGACTCTCAAAGTTTAAGACTCTCAAAGTTTAAGACTCTCAAAGTTTAGGACTCTCAAAGTTTAGAACTCTCAAAGTTTAGAACTCTCAAAGTTTAGAACTCTCAAAGTTTAGAACTCTCAAAGTTTAAGACTCTCAAAGTTTAGGACTCTCAAAGTTTAGAACTCTCAAAGTTTAGAACTCTCAAAGTTTAAAACTCTCAAAGTTTAAGACTCTCAAAGTTTAAGACTCTCAAAGTTTAAGACTCTCAAAGTTTAGGACTCTCAACTCTCAAAGTTTAGGACTCTCAAAGTGTAAGACTCTCAATGTTTAGTACTCTCAAAGTTTAAGACTCTAAAAGTTTAGAACTCTCAAAATATAGAACTTTCAAAGTTTAAGACTCTCAATGTTTAGAACTCTCAAAGTTTTGAACTCTCAAAGTTTAAGACTCTCAAAGTTTAGAACTCTCAAAGTTTTGAACTCTCAAGGTTTAAGATTCTCAAAGTTTAGAACTCTCAAAGTTTAAGACTCAAAGTTTAGAACTTTCAAAGTTTAGAACTCTCAAAGTTTAAGACTCTTAAAGTTTAAGACTCTAAAAGTTTCAAACTCTTAAAGTTTAAGACTCTTAAAGTTAAGGACTCTCAAAGTGTAAGACTCTCAAAGTTTAGAACTCTCAAAGTTAAGAACTCTCAAAGTTTAGAACTCTCAAAGTTTAAGACTTTCAAAGTTTAGGACTCTCAAAGTTTAGGATTCTCAAAGTTTAGAACTCTCAAAGTTTAGAACTCTCAAAGTTTAGGACTCTCAAAGTTTAGGACTCTCAATGTATAGAACTCTCAAAGTTTAGGACTCTCAATGTTTAAGACTCTCAAAGTTTAGAACTCTCAAAGTTTAGGACTCTCAAAGTTTAAGACTCTCAAAGTTTAGAACTCTCAAAGTTTAGAACTCTCAAAGTTTAGAACTCTCAAAGTTAAGAACTCTCAAAGTTTAAGACTCTCAAAGTTTAAGACTCTCAAAGCTTAAGACTCTCAAAGTTTAAGACTCTCAAAGTTTAAGACTCTCAAAGCTTAAGACTCTCAAAGTTTAGAACTCTCAAAGTTTAGAACTCTCAAAGTTTAGGACTCTCAAAATGTAAGACTCTCAAAGTTTAGGACTCTCAAAGTTTAGGACTCTCAAAGTTTAGGACTCTCAAAGTTTAAGATTCTCAAAGTTTAGAACTCTCAAAGTTTAAGATTCTCAAAGTTTAGAACTCTCAAAGTTTAGAACTCTCAAAGTTTAGAACTCTCAATGTTTAGTACTCTCAAAGTTTAAGACTCTAAAAGTTTAGAACTCTCAAAATATAGAACTTTCAAAGTTTAAGACTCTCAATGTTTAGAACTCTCAAAGTTTAGAACTCTCAAAGTTTAGAACTCTCAAAGTTTAAGACTCTCAAAGTTTAGGACTCTCAAAGTTTAGAACTCTCAAAGTTTAGAACTCTCAAAGTTTAGAACTCTCAAAGTTTAGAACTCTCAAAGTTTAGGACTCTCAAAGTTTAAGACTCTCAATGTTTAGTACTCTCAAAGTTTAAGACTCTAAAAGTTTAGAACTCTCAAAATATAGAACTTTCAAAGTTAAAGACTCTCAATGTTTAGAACTCTCAAAGTTTTGAACTCTCAAAGTTTAAGACTCTCAAAGTTTAGAACTCTCAAAGTTTTGAACTCTCAAAGTTTAAGATTCTCAAAGTTTAGAACTCTCAAAGTTTAAGATTCTCAAAGTTTAGAACTCTCAAAGTTTAAGACTCAAAGTTTAGAACTTCCAAAGTTTAGAACTCTCAAAGTTTAAGACTCTTAAAGTTTAAGACTCTAAAAGTTTCAAACTCTTAAAGTTTAAGACTCTTAAAGTTAAGGACTCTCAAAGTGTAAGACTCTCAAAGTTTAGAACTCTCAAAGTTAAGAACTCTCAAAGTTTAGAACTCTCAAAGTTTAAGACTCTCAAAGTTTAGGACTCTCAAAGTTTAGGATTCTCAAAGTTTAGAACTCTCAAAGTTTAGAACTCTCAAAGTTTAGGACTCTCAAAGTTTAGGACTCTCAATGTTTAGAACTCTCAAAGTTTAGGACTCTCAATGTTTAAGACTCTCAAAGTTTAGAACTCTCAAAGTTTAGGACTCTCAAAGTTTAAGACTCTCAAAGTTTAGAACTCTCAAAGTTTAGAACTCTCAAAGTTTAGAACTCTCAAAGTTTAAGACTCTCAAAGTTTAAGACTCTCAAAGCTTAAGACTCTCAAAGTTTAGAACTCTCAAAGTTTAGAACTCTCAAAGTTTAGGACTCTCAAAATGTAAGACTCTCAAAGTTTAAGACTCTCAAAGTTTAGAACTCTCAAAGTTTAGATCTCTCAAAGTTTAGGACTTTCAAAGTTTAAGACTCTCAAAGTTTAAGACTCTCAAGGTTTAGAACTCTCAAAGTTTAGAACTCTCAAAGTTTAGGACTCTCAAAGTTTAGAACTCTTAAAGTTTAGGACTCTCAAAGTTTATGATTCTCAAAGTTTAGAACTCTCAAAGTTTAGAACTCTCAAAGTTTAAGACTCTCAAAGTTTAGAACTCTCAGAGTTTAAGACTCTCAAAGTTTAGGACTCTCAAAGTTTAGGACTCTTAAAGTTTAGGACTCTCAAAGTTTAGAACTCTCAAAGTTTAGAACTCTTAAAGTTTAAGACTCAAAGTTTAGAACTCTCAAAGTATAAGACTCTCAAAGTTTAGGACTTTCAAAGTTTAGGACTCTTAAAGTTTAGGACTCTCAAAGTTTAGGACTCTCAAAGTTTAAGATTCTCAAAGTTAAGAACTCTCAAAGTTTAGAACTCTCAAAGTTTAGGACTCTCAAAGTTTAAGACTCTCAAAGTTTAGGACTCTCAAAGTTTAGGACTCTCAAAGTTTAGGACTCTCAAAGTTTAAGATTCTCAAAGTTTAGAACTCACAAAGTTTAAGATTCTCAAAGTTTAGAACTCTCAAAGTTTAGAACTCTCAAAGTTTAGAACTCTCAATGTTTAGTACTCTCAAAGTTTAAGACTCTAAAAGTTTAGAACTCTCAAAATATAGAACTTTCAAAGTTTAAGACTCTCAATGTTTAGAACTCTCAAAGTTTTGAACTCTCAAAGTTTAAGACTCTCAAAGTTTAGAACTCTCAAAGTTTTGAACTCTCAAAGTTTAAGATTCTCAAAGTTTAGAACTCTCAAAGTTTAAGATTCTCAAAGTTTAGAACTCTCAAAGTTTAAGACTCAAAGTTTAGAACTTTCAAAGTTTAGAACTCTCAAAGTTTAAGACTCTTAAAGTTTAAGACTCTAAAAGTTTCAAACTCTTAAAGTTTAATACTCTTAAAGTTAAGGACTCTCAAAGTGTAAGACTCTCAAAGTTTAGAACTCTCAAAGTTAAGAACTCTCAAAGTTTAGAACTCTCAAAGTTTAAGACTCTCAAAGTTTAGGACTCTCAAAGTTTAGGATTCTCAAAGTTTAGAACTCTCAATGTTTAGAACTCTCAAAGTTTAAGACTCTCAGAGTTTAGAACTCTCAAAGTTTAAGACTCAAAGTTAAGGACTCTCAAAGTTTAGGACTCTTAAAGTTTAGGACTCTCAAAGTTTAGTTTTCTCAAAGTTTAGAACTCTCAAAGTTTGGAACTCTCAAAGTTTAGGACTCTCAAAGTTTAGGACTCAAAGTTTAGAACTCTCAACGTTTAGGACTCAAAGTTTAGAATTCTCAAAGTTTAAGACTCTCAAAGTTTAAGACTCTCAAAGTTTCAAACTCTCAATGTTTTGAACTCTCAAAGTTTAAGACTCTCAAAGTTTCAAACTCTCAATGTTTAGATCTCTCAAAGTTTAAAACTCTCAAAGTTTAAGACTCTCAGAATTTAGAACTCTCAAAGTTTGGAACTCTCAAAGTTTAGGACTCTCAAAGTTTAAGACTCTCAAAGTTTAAAACTCTCAAAGTTTAGGACTCTCAAAGTTTACAACTCTCAAAGTTTAGGACTCTCAAAGTTTAGAATTCTCAAAGTTTAAGACTCTCAAAGTTTAAGACTCTCAAAGTTTCAAACTCTCAAAGTTTTGAACTCTCAAAGTTTGGAACTCTCAAAGTTTAAGACTCAAAGTTAAGGACTCTCAAAGTGTAAGACTCTCAAAGTTTAGAACTCTCAAAGTTTACAACTCTCAAAGTTTAAGACTCTTAAAGTTCAGAACTCTCAAAGTTTAAGACTCTTAAAGTTTCGAACTCTCAATGTTTAGATCTCTCAAAGTTTAAAACTCTCAAAGTTTAAGACTCTCAGAATTTAGAACTCTCAAAGTTTGGAACTCTCAAAGTTTAGGACTCTCAAAGTTTAAGACTCTCAAAGTTTAAGACTCTCAAAGCTTAAGACTCTCAAAGTTTAGAACTCTCAAAGTTTAGAACTCTCAAAGTTTAGGACTCTCAAAATGTAAGACTCTCAAAGTTTAAGACTCTCAAAGTTTAGAACTCTCAAAGTTTAGATCTCTCAAAGTTTAGGACTTTCAAAGTTTAAGACTCTCAAAGTTTAAGACTCTCAAGGTTTAGAACTCTCAAAGTTTAGAACTCTCAAAGTTTAGGACTCTCAAAGTTTAGAACTCTTAAAGTTTAGGACTCTCAAAGTTTATGATTCTCAAAGTTTAGAACTCTCAAAGTTTAGAACTCTCAAAGTTTAAGACTCTCAAAGTTTAGAACTCTCAGAGTTTAAGACTCTCAAAGTTTAGGACTCTCAAAGTTTAGGACTCTTAAAGTTTAGGACTCTCAAAGTTTAGAACTCTCAAAGTTTAGAACTCTTAAAGTTTAAGACTCAAAGTTTAGAACTCTCAAAGTATAAGACTCTCAAAGTTTAGGACTTCTCAAAGTTTAGGACTCTTAAAGTTTAGGACTCTCAAAGTTTAGGACTCTCAAAGTTTAAGATTCTCAAAGTTTAGAACTCTCAAAGTTTAGAACTCTCAAAGTTTAGGACTCTCAAAGTTTAAGACTCTCAAAGTTTAGGACTCTCAAAGTTTAGGACTCTCAAAGTTTAGGACTCTCAAAGTTTAAGATTCTCAAAGTTTAGAACTCACAAAGTTTAAGATTCTCAAAGTTTAGAACTCTCAAAGTTTAGAACTCTCAAAGTTTAGAACTCTCAATGTTTAGTACTCTCAAAGTTTAAGACTCTAAAAGTTTAGAACTCTCAAAATATAGAACTTTCAAAGTTTAAGACTCTCAATGTTAGAACTCTCAAAGTTTTGAACTCTCAAAGTTTAAGACTCTCAAAGTTTAGAACTCTCAAAGTTTTGAACTCTCAAAGTTTAAGATTCTCAAAGTTTAGAACTCTCAAAGTTTAAGATTCTCAAAGTTTAGAACTCTCAAAGTTTAAGACTCAAAGTTTAGATCTTTCAAAGTTTAGAACTCTCAAAGTTTAAGACTCTTAAAGTTTAAGACTCTAAAAGTTTCAAACTCTTAAAGTTTAATACTCTTAAAGTTAAGGACTCTCAAAGTGTAAGACTCTCAAAGTTTAGAACTCTCAAAGTTAAGAACTCTCAAAGTTTAGAACTCTCAAAGTTTAAGACTCTCAAAGTTTAGGACTCTCAAAGTTTAGGATTCTCAAAGTTTAGAACTCTCAATGTTTAGAACTCTCAAAGTTTAAGACTCTCAGAGTTTAGAACTCTCAAAGTTTAAGACTCAAAGTTAAGGACTCTCAAAGTTTAGGACTCTTAAAGTTTAGGACTCTCAAAGTTTAGTTTTCTCAAAGTTTAGAACTCTCAAAGTTTGGAACTCTCAAAGTTTAGGACTCTCAAAGTTTAGGACTCAAAGTTTAGAACTCTCAACGTTTAGGACTCAAAGTTTAGAATTCTCAAAGTTTAAGACTCTCAAAGTTTAAGACTCTCAAAGTTTCAAACTCTCAATGTTTTGAACTCTCAAAGTTTAAGACTCTCAAAGTTTCGAACTCTCAATGTTTAGATCTCTCAAAGTTTAAAACTCTCAAAGTTTAAGACTCTCAGAATTTAGAACTCTCAAAGTTTGGAACTCTCAAAGTTTAGGACTCTCAAAGTTTAAGACTCTCAAAGTTTAAAACTCTCAAAGTTTAGGACTCTCAAAGTTTACAACTCTCAAAGTTTAGGACTCTCAAAGTTTAGAATTCTCAAAGTTTAAGACTCTCAAAGTTTAAGACTCTCAAAGTTTCAAACTCTCAAAGTTTTGAACTCTCAAAGTTTGGAACTCTCAAAGTTTAAGACTCAAAGTTAAGGACTCTCAAAGTGTAAGACTCTCAAAGTTTAGAACTCTCAAAGTTTACAACTCTCAAAGTTTAAGACTCTTAAAGTTCAGAACTCTCAAAGTTTAAGACTCTTAAAGTTTCGAACTCTCAATGTTTAGATCTCTCAAAGTTTAAAACTCTCAAAGTTTAAGACTCTCAGAATTTAGAACTCTCAAAGTTTGGAACTCTCAAAGTTTAGGACTCTCAAAGTTTAAGACTCTCAAAGTTTAGAACTCTCAAAGTTTAGAACTCTCAAAGTTTAAGACTCTCAGAGTTTAGAACTCTCAAAGTTTAAGACTCAAAGTTAAGGACTCTCAAAGTTTAGGACTCTTAAAGTTTAGGACTCTCAAAGTTTAGTTTTCTCAAAGTTTAGAACTCTCAAAGTTTGGAACTCTCAAAGTTTAGGATTCTCAAAGTTTAGGACTCAAAGTTTAGAACTCTCAACGTTTAGGACTCAAAGTTTAGAATTCTCAAAGTTTAAGACTCTCAAAGTTTAAGACTCTCAAAGTTTCAAACTCTCAAAGTTTTGAACTCTCAAAGTTTAAGACTCTCAAAGTTTCGATCTCTCAATGTTTAGAACTCTTAAAGTTTAAAACTCTCAAAGTTTAAGACTCTCAGAATTTAGAACTCTGAAAGTTTGGAACTCTCAAAGTTTAGGACTCTCAAAGTTTAGGACTCTCAAAGTTTAAGACTCTCAAAGTTTAGGACTCTCAAAGTTTAGGACTCTCAAAGTTTAGAACTCTCAAAGTTTGGAACTCTCAAAGTTTAGGACTCTCAAAGTTTAGGACTCAAAGTTTAGAACTCTCAAAGTTTAGGACTCAAAGTTTAGGACTCAATGTTTAGAACTCTCAAAGTTTAAGACTCTCAAAGTTTAAGACTCTCAAAGTTTCAAACTCTCAAAGTTTTGAACTCTCAAAGTGTAAGACTCTCAAAGTTTAGAACTCTCAAAGTTTACAACTCTCAAAGTTTAAGACTCTTAAAGTTCAGAACTCTCAAAGTTTAAGACTCTTAAAGTTTCGAACTCTCAATGTTTAGATCTCTCAAAGTTTAAAACTCTCAAAGTTTAAGACTCTCAGAATTTAGAACTCTCAAAGTTTGGAACTCTCAAAGTTTAGGACTCTCAAAGTTTAAGACTCTTAAAGTTCAGAACTCTCAAAGTTTAAGACTCTTAAAGTTTCGAACTCTCAATGTTTAGATCTCTCAAAGTTTAAAACTCTTAAAGTTTAAGACTCTCAGAATTTAGAACTCTCAAAGTTTGGAACTCTCAAAGTTTAGGACTCTCAAAGTTTAAGACTCTCAAAGTTTAGAACTCTCAAAGTTTAGAACTCTTAAAGTTTAGAACTCTCAAAGTTTCAAACTCTTAAAGTTTAGTACTCTTAAAGTTTAGGACTCTCAAAGTTTAAGATTCTCAAAGTTTAGAACTCTCAAAGTTTAGAACTCTCAAAGTTTAAGACTCTCAGAGTTTAGAACTCTCAAAGTTTAAGACTCAAAGTTAAGGACTCTCAAAGTTTAGGACTCTTAAAGTTTAGGACTCTCAAAGTTTAGTTTTCTCAAAGTTTAGAACTCTCAAAGTTTGGAACTCTCAAAGTTTAGGACTCTCAAAGTTTAGGACTCAAAGTTTAGAACTCTCAACGTTTAGGACTCAAAGTTTAGAATTCTCAAAGTTTAAGACTCTCAAAGTTTAAGACTCTCAAAGTTTCAAACTCTCAAAGTTTTGAACTCTCAAAGTTTAAGACTCTCAAAGTTTCGATCTCTCAATGTTTAGAACTCTCAAAGTTTAAAACTCTCAAAGTTTAAGACTCAGAATTTAGAACTCTGAAAGTTTGGAACTCTCAAAGTTTAGGACTCTCAAAGTTTAGGACTCTCAAAGTTTAAGACTCTCAAAGTTTAGGACTCTCAAAGTTTAGGACTCTCAAAGTTTAGAACTCTCAAAGTTTGGAACTCTCAAAGTTTAGGACTCTCAAAGTTTAGGACTCAAAGTTTAGAACTCTCAAAGTTTAGGACTCAAAGTTTAGGACTCAATGTTTAGAACTCTCAGAGTTTAAGACTCTCAAAGTTTAAGACTCTCAAAGTTTCAAACTCTCAAAGTTTTGAACTCTCAAAGTTTAAGACTCTCAAAGTTTCGAACTCTCAATGTTTCGAACTCTCAAAGTTTAGAACTCTCAAAGTTTAAGACTCTCAGAGTTTAGAACTCTCACAGTTTGGAACTCTCAAAGTTTAGGACTCTCAAAGTTTAGGACTCTCAAAGTTTAGGACTCTCAAAGTTTAAGACTCTCAAAGTTTAGGACTCTCAAAGTTTAGTTTTCTCAAAGTTTAGAACTCTCAAAGTTTGGAACTCTCAAAGTTTAGGACTCTCAAAGTTTAGGACTCAAAGTTTAGAACTCTCAAAGTTTAGGACTCAAAGTTTAGGACTCAAAGTTTAGAACTCTCAAAGTTTAAGACTCTCAAAGTTTCAAACTCTCAAAGTTTTGAATTCTCAAAGTTTAAGACTCTCAAAGTTTCGAACTCTCAATGTTTAGAACTCTCAAAGTTTAGAACTCTCAAAGTTTAAGACTCTCAGAGTTTAGACCTCTCAAAGTTTGGAACTCTCAAAGTTTAGGACTCTCAAAGTTTAGGACTCTCAAAGTTTAAGACTCTCAAAGTTTAGGACTCTCAAAGTTTAGAACTCTCAAAGTTTAGGACGCTCAAAGTTTAAGACTCTCAAAGTTTAGGACTCTCAAAGTTTCGAACTCTCAAAGTTTAGAACGCTCAAAGTTTAGGACTCTCAAAGTTTAGGAGTTGGGACTCAGAGGTCAATGACAATGAAATGAAACTTCAATAATAAGTGAAGGAAGGAAAAACCCAAACTGATGGTGCAAATACTTCAACACGGAGTAGAGGGAGATCTGCCATGTCCTCCTATACCTCATACCTTCTCTTCCTCCTCCTCGTACCTCCACCTCCTTGTACCACATCCTCTTCCTCCTCTTTCTCTTCCTCCTGCTCCTCCTCCTCTTCATTCTCCTCCATCTGAGCCCCTCTGTAGCCCCCCATGTAGCCTCCTCCCTCTCTCGTCTCCATACTTTACTTTGCTTGATGGGTTCAGCGGGTTCAGCGCAGTTATAAAAGCACCACTCCCCAGTTTCTCCCCCCTGTGGAGGCAGGAGTGAGCAGCCTGGTGTAGGTGGAGGTCAGGAGGAGGTGCTGCCTCGTTGTTTCTCCTGTTAAACAACTCTCCTCTCTCTGGCTCGTCGGCTGATTGTGGTCTGGTCTCTGGGCCCGGCCCTGGACCAGACCATTTTTCTCCTCTTAGTTTCTAACCACTAACTAACCACTGGCTCCCTGCACCCCCCCCTCCATCTGAGGAATGTCTTATTCACCCCCCTCCTCCCCCTCCGTCCTCCTCCGAGTTTCACATGCTAGATGCTCACATGCAGCCGTGCCAACATCTGCAAATCAACAGACAAATGTCCACACATCGCCAGCACGCTGACACAATACAGCGAACACACAGACGTGCACACACACACTGACACACAAAAGCCCCCCCTCAGTATGTGCCGACCACCTGTAAGGGTACACACACATCCATAAAACTCCCTTTCTTCTGCCTCTCTTTTCCATTATCCTCCTTAGAGCGCAGCGCCGGGGCCTTTACTTCCAGACCAAACATAAACCAAATTCCACAAACCCCCCCCCCCTGACCCCCCCCTCCCTCTCACAATCTCTCCTTTTGGTTTGTGTTTGAAGGAGACAAAGGAGATTCTGTGCTTTGGGCAAAACATAAACATCAGAGAAAATTAAGCTAATAGAAGAAATATGAATTAAAATGAGAAGAGATGAAGGTATGAAGTATACAAAGAATATAGTTATATAGTTACATAGTTACATAGTTATATAGTTATATAGATATATAGTTATATAGTTACATAGTTACATAGTTATATAGTTATATAGATATATAGTTATATAGTTATATATAGTTACATAGTTATATAGTTATATAGTTACAGAGTTATATAGTTATATAGATATATAGATATATAGTTATATAGATATATAGTTATATAGTTACATAGTTACATAGTTATATAGTTATATAGATATATAGTTATATAGTTATATATAGTTACGTAGTTATATAGTTATATAGTTACATAGTTACATAGTTATATAGTTACAGAGTTATATAGTTATATAGATATATAGTTATATAGATATATAGTTATATAGTTACATAGTTACATAGTTATATAGTTACAGAGTTATATAGTTATATAGATATATAGTTATATAGATATATAGTTATATAGTTACATAGTTACATAGTTACATAGTTACATAGTTACATAGTTATATAGTTACAGAGTTATATAGTTATATAGTTATATAGTTATATAGATATATAGTTATATAGTTACATAGTTACATAGTTATATCGTTATATAGTTACATAGTTACATAGTTATATAGATATATAGTTATATAGTTACATAGTTACATAGTTATATAGTTATATAGATATATAGTTATATAGTTATATATAGTTACATAGTTATATAGTTATATAGTTACATAGTTACATAGTTATATAGTTACAGAGTTATATAGTTATATAGATATATAGTTATATAGATATATAGTTATATAGTTACATAGTTACATAGTTACATAGTTATATAGTTACAGAGTTATATAGTTATATAGTTATATAGTTATATAGATATATAGTTATATAGTTACATAGTTACATAGTTATATCGTTATATAGTTACATAGTTACATAGTTATATAGATATATAGTTATATAGTTACAGAGTTATATAGTTATATAGTTATATAGTTACATAGTTACATAGTTATATAGTTACATAGTTATATAGATATATAGTTATATAGTTACATAGTTATATAGATATACAGTTATATAGTTACATAGTTACATAGTTATATAGTTATATAGATATATAGTTACATAGTTATAGTTATATAGTTACATAGTTATATAGATATACAGTTATATAGTTACATAGTTACATAGTTATATAGTTATATAGATATATAGTTATATAGTTATATAGTTACATAGTTACATAGTTATATAGTTACATAGTAATATAGTTATATTGTTACATAGTTACATAGTTATATAGATATATAGTTATATAGTTATATAGATATATAGTTATATAGTTATATCGTTACATAGTTATATAGTTATATAGACATATAGATATATAGTTACATAGTTATATAGATATATAGTTATATAGTTATATAGTTACATAGTTACACAGTTACATAGTTATATAGTTACAAAGTTACATAGTTATATAGTTATATAGATATATAGATATATAGTTACATAGTTATATAGTTATATATATATATATTGTTATATAGTTACATAGTTATATAGTTATATAGATAGATAGTTATATAGTTACATAGTTATATAGTTATATAGTTATATAGATATATAGTTACATAGTTACATAGTTAAATAGTTATATAGTTACATAGTTATATAGTTATATTGTTACATAGCTACATAGTTATATAGTTACATAGTTATATAGTTATATAGATATATAATTATATAGTTATATTGTTACATAGTTACATAGTTATATAGTTATAAAGTTATATAGTTATATAGTTACATAGTTACATAGTTATAAAGTTATATAGATATATAGTTACATAGTTACATAGTCATATAGTTACATAGTTACATAGTTATGTAGTTATATAGTTATATAGTTATATAGATATATAGATATACAGTTATACAGTTACATAGTTACATAGTTATATAGTTATATAGTTATATAGTTACATAGTTACATAGTTATATAGTTACATAGTAATATAGTTATATTGATATATAGTTATATAGTTACATAGTTACATAGTTATATAGTTATATAGTTACATAGTTATATAGTTATATAGATATATAGTTATATAGTTACATAGTTACATAGTTATATAGTTATATAGATATATAGTTATATAGTTATATTGTTACATAGTTATATAGATATATAGTTATATAGTTATATAGATATATAGTTATATAGTTATATCGTTACATAGTTATATAGTTATATAGACATATAGATATATAGTTACATAGTTATATAGATATATAGTTATATAGTTATATAGTTACATAGTTACACAGTTACATAGTTATATAGTTACAAAGTTACATAGTTATATAGTTATATAGATATATAGATATATAGTTACATAGTTATATAGTTATATATATATATATTGTTATATAGTTACATAGTTATATAGTTATATAGATAGATAGTTATATAGTTACATAGTTATATAGTTATATAGTTATATAGATATATAGTTACATAGTTACATAGTTAAATAGTTATATAGTTACATAGTTATATAGTTATATTGTTACATAGCTACATAGTTATATAGTTACATAGTTATATAGTTATATAGATATATAATTATATAGTTATATTGTTACATAGTTACATAGTTATATATTTATAAAGTTATATAGTTATATAGTTACATAGTTACATAGTTATAAAGTTATATAGATATATAGTTACATAGTTACATAGTCATATAGTTACATAGTTACATAGTTATGTAGTTATATAGTTATATAGTTATATAGATATATAGATATACAGTTATACAGTTACATAGTTACATAGTTATATAGTTATATAGTTATATAGATATATAGTTATATAGTTACATAGTAATATAGTTATATTGATATATAGTTATATAGTTACATAGTTACATAGTTATATAGTTATATAGTTACATAGTTACATAGTTATATAGTTATATAGATATATAGTTATATAGTTACATAGTTACATAGTTATATAGTTATATAGCTATATAGATATATAGTTATATTGTTATATAGTTACATAGTTACATAGTTACATAGTTATATAGATATATAGTTATATAGTTATATTGTTATATAGTTACATAGTTACATAGTTATATATTTATATAGATATATAGTTATATAGTTATATAGTTATATAGATATATAGTTATATAGTTACATAGTAATATAGTTATATTGATATATAGTTATATAGTTACATAGTTACATAGTTATATAGTTACATAGTTACATAGTTATATAGTTATATAGTTACATAGTTACATAGTTATATAGTTACATAGTTATATAGTTACAGAGTTATATAGTTATATAGTTATATAGTTATATAGATATATAGTTATATAGTTACATAGTTACATAGTTATATCGTTATATAGTTACATAGTTACATAGTTATATAGATATATAGTTATATAGTTACATAGTTACATAGTTATATAGTTATATAGATATATAGTTATATAGTTATATATAGTTACATAGTTATATAGTTATATAGTTACATAGTTACATAGTTATATAGTTACAGAGTTATATAGTTATATAGATATATAGTTATATAGATATATAGTTATATAGTTACATAGTTACATAGTTACATAGTTATATAGTTACAGAGTTATATAGTTATATAGTTATATAGTTATATAGATATATAGTTATATAGTTACATAGTTACATAGTTATATCGTTATATAGTTACATAGTTACATAGTTATATAGATATATAGTTATATAGTTACAGAGTTATATAGTTATATAGTTATATAGTTACATAGTTACATAGTTATATAGTTACATAGTTATATAGATATATAGTTATATAGTTACATAGTTATATAGATATACAGTTATATAGTTACATAGTTACATAGTTATATAGTTATATAGATATATAGTTACATAGTTATAGTTATATAGTTACATAGTTATATAGATATACAGTTATATAGTTACATAGTTACATAGTTATATAGTTATATAGATATATAGTTATATAGTTATATAGTTACATAGTTACATAGTTATATAGTTACATAGTAATATAGTTATATTGATATATAGTTATATAGTTACATAGTTACATAGTTATATAGTTATATAGTTACATAGTTATATAGTTATATAGATATATAGTTATATAGTTACATAGTTATATAGTTATATAGATATATAGTTATATAGTTACATAGTTATATAGTTATATAGATATATAGTTATATAGTTACATAGTTACATAGTTATATAGTTACAAAGTTACATAGTTATATAGTTATATAGATATATAGACATATAGTTACATAGTTATATAGTTATATATATATATATTGTTATATAGTTACATAGTTACATAGTTACATAGTTATATAGTTATATAGTTACATAGTTACATAGTTATATAGTTATATAGATATATAGTTATATAGTTACATAGTTACATAGTTATATAGTTATATAGCTATATAGATATATAGTTATATTGTTATATAGTTACATAGTTACATAGTTACATAGTTATATAGATATATAGTTATATAGTTATATTGTTATATAGTTACATAGTTACATAGTTATATATTTATATAGATATATAGTTATATAGTTATATAGTTATATAGATATATAGTTATATAGTTACATAGTAATATAGTTATATTGATATATAGTTATATAGTTACATAGTTACATAGTTATATAGTTATATAGTTACATAGTTACATAGTTATATAGTTACATAGTTATATAGATATATAGTTATATAGTTATATAGATATATAGTTATATAGTTATATCGTTACATAGTTATATAGTTATATAGACATATAGATATTTAGTTATATAGTTACATAGTTATATAGTTATATAGATATATAGTTATATAGTTACATAGTTATATAGTTATATAGATATATAGTTATATAGTTACATAGTTATATAGTTATATAGATATATAGTTATATAGTTACATAGTTACATAGTTACATAGTTATATAGTTACAAAGTTACATAGTTATATAGTTATATAGATATATAGACATATAGTTACATAGTTATATAGTTATATATATATATTGTTATATAGTTACATAGTTATATAGTTATATAGATATATAGTTACATAGTTACATAGTTATATAGTTATATTGTTACATAGCTACATAGTTATATAGTTACATAGTTATATAGTTATATAGATATATAGTTATATAGTTATATTGTTACATAGTTACATAGTTATATAGTTATATAGTTACATAGTTACATAGTTATATAGTTATATAGATATATAGTTATATAGTTACATAGTTACATAGTTATATAGTTACATAGTAATATAGTTATATTGATATATAGTTATATAGTTACATAGTTATATAGTTACATAGTTACATAGTTATATAGTTATATAGTTACATAGTTATATAGTTATATAGATATATAGTTATATAGTTACATAGTTATATAGTTATATAGATATATAGTTACAAAGTTACATAGTTATATAGATATATAGATATATAGTTACATAGTTATATTGTTATATAGTTACATAGTTATATAGTTATATAGATATATAGTTATATAGTTATATTGTTACATAGTTATATAGATAGTTATATAGTTATATAGATATATAGTTATATCGTTACATAGTTATATAGTTATATAGACATATAGATATATAGTTATATAGTTATATCGTTATATAGTTATATAGTTATATAGTTATATAGATATATAGTTATATAGTTATATCGTTACATAGTTATATAGTTATATAGTTATATAGATATATAGTTATATCGTTATATAGTTATATAGTTATATAGATATATAGTTATATAGTTATATAGTTATATTGTTACATAGTTATATAGATATATAGTTATATAGTTATATAGATATATAGTTATATAGTTATATCGTTACATAGTTATATAGTTATATAGACATATAGTTATATAGTTACATAGTTATATAGTTATATAGACATATAGTTATATAGTTATATCGTTACATAGTTATATAGTTATATAGATATATAGATATATAGTTACATAGTTATACAGTTATATATATATATATTGTTATATATTTACATAGTTATATAGTTATATAGATATATAGATATATAGTTACATAGTTATATAGTTATATATATATATTGTTATATAGTTACATAGTTATATAGTTATATTGTTACATAGTTACATAGTTATATAGTTACATAGTTATATAGTTACATAGTTACATAGTTATAAAGTTATATAGTTACATAGTTACATAGTTACATAGTTATAAAGTTATATAGATATATAGTTACATAGTTATATAGTTACATAGTTACATAGTTATGTAGTTACATAGTTACATAGTTATATAGTTACATAGTTATATAGTTATATTGTTACATAGTTACATAGTTATATAGTTACATAGTTATATAGTTACATAGTTACATAGTTATAAAGTTATATAGTTACATAGTTACATAGTTACATAGTTATAAAGTTATATAGATATATAGTTACATAGTTACATAGTTACATAGTTATGTAGTTACATAGTTACATAGTTATATAGTTACATAGTTATATATTTATATAGATATATAGTTATATAGTTATATCGTTACATAGTTATATAATTATATAGACATATAGTTATATAGTTACATAGTTATATAGTCATATAGACATATAGTTATATAGTTATATAGTTATATCGTTACATAGTTATATAGTTATATAGACATATAGTTATATAGTTACATAGTTATATAGTTACAAAGTTACATAGTTATATAGTTATATAGATATATAGATATATAGTTACATAGTTATATAGTTATATATATATATTGTTATATAGTTACATAGTTATATAGTTATATAGATATATAGATATATAGTTACATAGTTATATAGTTATATATATATTGTTATATAGTTACATAGTTACATAGTTATATAGTTATATAGTTATATAGATATATAGTTATATCGTTACATAGTTATATAGTTATATAGTTATATAGATATATAGTTATATAGTTATATCGTTATATAGTTATATAGATATATAGTTATATAGTTATATAGTTTTATTGTTACATAGTTATATAGATATATAGTTATATAGTTATATAGATATATAGTTATATAGTTATATAGACATATAGTTATATAGTTACAAAGTTACATAGTTATATAGTTATATCGTTACATAGTTATATAGTTACATAGTTATATAGTTATATAGTTACAAAGTTACATAGTTATATAGTTATATAGATATATAGATATATAGTTACATAGTCATATAGTTATATAGTTACAAAGTTACATAGTTATATAGTTATATAGATATATAGATATATAGTTACATAGTTATATAGTTATATAGTTATATAGATATATAGATATATAGTTACATAGTTATATAGTTATATATATATATTGTTATATAGTTACATAGTTATATAGTTATATAGATATATAGTTACATAGTTACATAGTTACATAGTTATATAGTTACATAGTTATATAGTTATATAGTTATATTGTTACATAGTTACATAGTTATATAGTTACATAGTTATATAGTTACATAGTTACATAGTTATAAAGTTATATAGTTATATAGTTACATAGTTACATAGTTACATAGTTATAAAGTTATATAGATATATAGTTACATAGTTATATAGTTACATAGTTACATAGTTATGTATTTACATAGTTATATAGTTATATAGATATATAGTTATATAGATATATAGTTACATAGTTACATAGTTATATAGTTACATAGTTACATAGTTATATAGTTACATAGTTATATAGTTATATAGTTATATAGATATATAGTTATATAGATATATAGTTACATAGTTACATAGTTATATAGTTACATAGTTACATAGTTATATATTTACATAGTTACATAGTTATATAGTTACATTGTTACATAGTTATGTAGTTACATAGTTATATAGTTATATAGTTATATAGATATATAGTTATATAGTTACATAGTAATATAGTTATATTGATATATAGTTATATAGTTACATAGTTACATAGTTATATAGTTATATAGTTACATAGTTACATAGTTATATAGTTATATAGATATATAGTTATATAGTTACATAGTTACATAGTTATATAGTTATATAGTTATATAGATATATAGTTATATTGTTATATAGTTACATAGTTACATAGTTATATAGTTACAAAGTTACATAGTTATATAGTTATATAGATATATAGACATATAGTTACATAGTTATATAGTTATATATATATATATATTGTTATATAGTTACATAGTTATATAGTTATATAGATATATAGTTACATAGTTACATAGTTATATTGTTACATAGCTACATAGTTATATAGTTACATAGTTATATAGTTATATAGATATATAGTTATATAGTTATATTGTTACATAGTTACATAGTTATATAGTTATATAGTTACATAGTTACATAGTTATATAGTTATAAAGATATATAGTTATATAGTTACATAGTTACATAGTTATATAGTTACATAGTAATATAGTTATATTGATATATAGTTATATAGTTACATAGTTATATAGTTACATAGTTACATAGTTATATAGTTATATAGTTACATAGTTATATAGTTATATAGATATATAGTAATATAGTTACATATTTATATAGTTATATAGTTATATAGATATATAGTTATATAGTTATATAGATATATAGTTATATAGTTATATAGTTATATTGTTACATAGTTATATAGATATATAGTTATATAGTTATATCGTTACATAGTTATATAGTTATATAGACATATAGATATATAGTTACAAAGTTACATAGTTATATAGTTATATAGATATATAGATATATAGTTACATAGTTATATTGTTATATAGTTACATAGTTATATAGTTATATAGTTATATAGATATATAGTTATATAGTTATATTGTTACATAGTTATACAGATAGTTATATAGTTATATAGATATATAGTTATATCGTTACATAGTTATATAGTTATATAGACATATAGATATATAGTTATATAGTTATATCGTTATATAGTTATATAGTTATATAGATATATAGTTATATAGTTATATCGTTACATAGTTATATAGTTATATAGATATATAGTTATATCGTTATATAGTTATATAGTTATTTAGATATATAGTTATATAGTTATATAGTTATATTGTTACATAGTTATATAGATATATAGTTATATAGTTATATAGATATATAGTTATATAGTTATATCGTTACATAGTTATATAGTTATATAGTTATATAGTTACATAGTTATATAGTTATATAGACATATAGTTATATAGTTATATCGTTACATAGTTATATAGTTATATAGATATATAGATATATAGTTACATAGTTATATAGTTATATATATATATTGTTATATATTTACATAGTTATATAGTTATATAGATATATAGATATATAGTTACATAGTTATATAGTTATATATATATATTGTTATATAGTTACATAGTTATATAGTTATATTGTTACATAGTTACATAGTTATATAGTTACATAGTTATATAGTTACATAGTTACATAGTTATAAAGTTATATAGTTACATAGTTACATAGTTACATAGTTATAAAGTTATATAGATATATAGTTACATAGTTATATAGTTACATAGTTACATAGTTATGTAGTTACATAGTTACATAGTTATATAGTTACATAGTTATATAGTTATATTGTTACATAGTTACATAGTTATATAGTTACATAGTTATATAGTTACATAGTTACATAGTTATAAAGTTAAATAGTTACATAGTTACATAGTTACATAGTTATAAAGTTATATAGATATATAGTTACATTGTTATATAGTTACATAGTTACATAGTTATGTAGTTACATAGTTACATAGTTATATAGTTACATAGTTATATATTTATATAGATATATAGTTATATAGTTATATCGTTACATAGTTATATAATTATATAGACATATAGTTATATAGTTACATAGTTATATAGTCATATAGACATATAGTTATATAGTTATATAGTTATATCGTTACATAGTTATATAGTTATATAGACATATAGTTATATAGTTACATAGTTATATAGTTACAAAGTTACATAGTTATATAGTTATATAGATATATAGATATATAGTTACATAGTTATATAGTTATATATATATATATTGTTATATAGTTACATAGTTATATAGTTATATAGATATATAGATATATAGTTACATAGTTATATAGTTATATATATATTGTTATATAGTTACATAGTTACATAGTTATATAGTTATATAGTTATATAGTTACATAGATATATAGTTATATCGTTACATAGTTATATAGTTATATAGTTATATAGATATATAGTTATATAGTTATATCGTTATATAGTTATATAGTTATATAGATATATAGTTATATAGTTATATTGTTACATAGTTATATAGATATATAGTTATATAGTTATATAGATATATAGTTATATAGTTATATAGACATATAGTTATATAGTTACAAAGTTACATAGTTATATAGTTATATCGTTACATAGTTATATAGTTACATAGTTATATAGTTATATAGTTACAAAGTTACATAGTTATATAGTTATATAGATATATAGATATATAGTTACATAGTCATATAGTTATATAGTTACAAAGTTACATAGTTATATAGTTATATAGATATATAGATATATAGTTACATAGTTATATAGTTATATAGTTATATAGATATATAGATATATAGTTACATAGTTATATAGTTATATATATATATTGTTATATAGTTACATAGTTATATAGTTATATAGTTATATAGATATATAGTTACATAGTTACATAGTTATATAGTTATATAGTTATATTGTTACATAGTTACATAGTTACATAGTTATATAGTTACATAGTTACATAGTTATAAAGTTATATAGTTATATAGTTACATAGTTACATAGTTACATAGTTATAAAGTTATATAGATATATAGTTACATAGTTATATAGTTACATAGTTACATAGTTATGTAGTTACATAGTTATATAGTTATATAGATATATAGTTATATAGATATATAGTTACATAGTTACATAGTTATATAGTTACATAGTTACATAGTTATATAGTTACATAGTTATATAGTTATATAGTTATATAGATATATAGTTATATAGATATATAGTTACATAGTTACATAGTTATATAGTTACATAGTTACATAGTTATATATTTACATAGTTACATAGTTATATAGTTACATTGTTACATAGTTATGTAGTTACATAGTTATATAGTTATATAGTTATATAGATATATAGTTATATAGTTACATAGTAATATAGTTATATTGATATATAGTTATATAGTTACATAGTTACATAGTTATATAGTTATATAGTTACATAGTTATATAGTTATATAGATATATAGTTACATAGTTACATAGTTATATAGTTATATAGTTATATAGATATATAGTTATATTGTTATATAGTTACATAGTTACATAGTTACATAGTTATATAGATATATAGTTATATAGTTATATTGTTATATAGTTACATAGTTACATAGTTCCATCCATCCATCCATCGTCTACCGCTTATCCGGGATCGGGTCGCGGGGGCAGCAGCTCCAGTAAGGAACCCCAATCTTCCCTTCTCCGGGCCACATCCTCCAGCTCCGACTGGGGGATCCTGAGGCGTTCCCAGGCCAGTGAGGAGATATAATCTCTCCACCGAGTCCTGGGTCTTCCCCGGGGTCTCCTCCCAGCTGGACGTGCCTGGAACACCTCCCTAGGGAGGCGCCCAGGTGGCATCCTTACTAGATGCCCGAACCACCTCAACTGGCTCCTTTCAACGTAAAGGAGCAGCGGCTCTACTCCGAGTCTCTCACGGATGGCTGAGCTTCTCACCCTATCTCTAAGGGAGACGCCAGCCACCCGTCTGAGAAAACCCATTTCGGCCGCTTGTACCCGTGATCTCGTTCTTTCGGTCATGACCCAGCCTTCATGACCATAGGTGAGGGTAGGAACGAAGATCGACCGGTATATTGAGAGCTTTGCCTTCTGGCTCAGCTCTCTTTTCGTCACAACGGTGCGGTAAAGTGACTGTAATACCGCCCCCGCTGCGCCGATTCTCCGGCCAATCTCTCGCTCCATTGTCCCCTCACTCGCGAACAAGACCCCGAGGTACTTGAACTTGGGGTAATGGCTCATTCCCTACCCGGAGTAGGCAATCCACCGGTTTCCTGCTGAGAGCCATGGCCTCAGATTTGGAGGTGCTGATCCTCATCCCAACCGCTGCACACTCGGCTGCGAACCGATCCAGTGAGTGTTGAAGGTCACAGACCGATGATGCCATAAGGACCACATCATCTGCAAAGAGCAGCGATGAGATCCTCAGGTCACCGAACTGCAACCCCTCTCCTCCACGACTACGCCTCGATATCCTATCCATGAACATCACGAACAGGATTGGTGATAAAGCGCAGCCCTGGCGGAGGCCAACATTCACGGGAAACGAGTCCGACTTACTGCCGAGTATCCGGACACAACTCTCGCTTTGGGCGTACAGGGATTGGATGGCCCTCAAAAGTGACCCCCTCACCCCATACTCCCGCAGCACCTCCCACAGTATCACCCGGGGGACCCGGTCATACGCCTTCTCCAGATCCACAAAACACATGTAGACCGGATGGGCGTACTCCCAGGCCCCCTCCAGGATCCTTGCAAGAGTAAAGAGTTGGTCTGTTGTTCCACGACCAGGACGGAATCCGCATTGTTCCTCTTCAATCAGAGGTTCGACTACCGGCCGAACCCTCCTTTCCAGTACCTTGGAGTAGACTTTACCAGGGAGGCTGAGAAGTGTGATACCCCTGTAGTTGGCACACACTCTCTGGTCCCCCTTTTTAAATAGGGGAACCACCACCCCGGTCTGCCAACCCCTAGGCACTGTCCCAGACTTCCACGCAATGTTGACGAGGCGTGTCAACCAAGACAGCCCCTCAACACCCAAAGCCTTCAGCATTTCTGGACGGATCTCATCAACCCCTGCGGCTTTGCCACTGTGGAGTTGTTTGACTACCTCAGTGACTTCCATCAGGGAAATTGACCATGATCCCCCATCAGCTTCCAGCTCTGCCTCAACCATAGAGGGCGTGTTAGTCGGATTCAGGAGTTCCTCAAAGTGCTCCTTCCAGCGGCCGATAACCTTCTCAGTTGAAGTCAGCAGGGTCCCACCCTTGCTGTACACAGCTTGGATGGTTCCTCGCTTCCCCCTCCTGAGGTGCCGGATGGTTTTCCAGAAGCACCTTGGTGCCGACCGAAAGTCCTTCTCCATAGCTTCTCCGAACTTCTCCCACACCCGCTGCTTTGCCTCTGACACGGCAGAAGCTGCCGCCCTTCTAGTCCTTCGATACCCTGCAACTGTTTCCGGAGTCCTCCCAGATAACATAACCCGGAAGGACTCCTTCTTCAGTCGGACGGCTTCCCTGACCACCGGGGTCCACCACGGTGTTCGAGGGTTACCGCCCCTTGAGGCACCTAAGACCTTGAGACCACAGCTCATCACCGCAGCTTCAGCAATAGAGGTTTTGAACATCGCCCACTCAGGTTCAATGCCCCCAACCTCCACAGGGATGGCTGAAAAGCTCCGCCGGAGGTGTGAGTTAAAGATCCCCAGGACAGGGGCTTCCTCCAGACGTTCCCAGTTCACCCGCACTACCCGTTTGGGTTTACCAGGTCTGTCCAGAGTCTTCCCCCACCCCTTGATCCAACTCACCACCAGATGGTGATCAGTCGACAGCTCCGCCCCTCTCTTCACCCGAGTGTCCAAAACATGCGGCCTCAGATCAGATGATACGATTACGAAATCGATCATTGACCTTTGGCCTAGGGTGCTCTGGTACCACGTGCACTTATGAGCATCCTTATGTTCGAACATGGTGTTTGTTATGGCCATTCCATGACTAGCACAGAAGTCCAACAACAAACGACCGTTCGGGTTTAGATCAGGGAGGCCCTTCCTCCCAATCACGCCTCTCCAGGTGTCTCCATCGTTTCCCACGTGTGCGTTGAAGTCTCCCAGCAAGACTACGGAGTCCCCTACTGGAGCCACCTGCAGGGCTCCATTCAGGGTCTCCAAGAAGGCCGAATACTCAGAACTGCGGTTTGGGGCATAGGCACAAACAACAGTCAGAGTTTGTCCCCCCATAACCCGAAGGCGTAGGGAGGCGACCCTCTCGTCCACCGGGATAAACTCCAACGTGGCGGCGCTCAGCCGGGGGCTAGTGAGTATCCCCACCCCGGCCCGAGGCCTCACACCTTGGGCAACTCCGGAGAAGAATAGAGTCCAACCCCTATCCAGGAGTACGGTTCCAGAGCCAAGACTGTGCGTGGAGGTAAGCCCCACCAGATCCAACTGGTAGCGATCCACCTCCCGCACTAGTTCCGACTCCTTCCCCCACAGAGAGGTGACGTTCCACGTCCCCAGAGCCAGCCTCTGCTGCCCGGGTCTGGTCCGTCGAGGTCCCTGACCATCACTGCCACCCGTGTGACAGCGCACCCGACCCCAGCGGTTTTTCCCATGAGTGGTGGGCCCACAGGATGGATGGATGGGAGGCACCACGTAGCTTCTTCGGGCTGTGCCCGACCGGGCTCCGTGGCAAACCCGGCCACCAGGCGCTCGCTGTCGGGCCCTCCCTCTGGGCCTGGCTCCAGACGGGGGCCCCGGGCTTCCTCCGGGCAGGGTCTCTCCTTTCCTTTCCCTTTCTTTCATGAAGTCGTTTTTGAACCATTCTTAGTCTGGCCCCTCGCCTGAGACCAATTTGCCTTGGGAGACCCTACCAGGAGCATTAGGCTCCAGACAACACAGCTCTCAGGTTCATAGGGACACACAAACCTCTCCACCACGATAAGGTGATGGTTCCCAGTTACATAGTTATATATTTATATAGATATATAGTTATATAGTTATATAGTTATATAGATATATAGTTATATAGTTACATAGTTACATAGTTACATAGTTATATAGTTATATAGTTACATAGTTACATAGTTATATAGATATATAGTTATATAGTTATATTGTTACATAGTTATATAGATATATAGTTATATAGTTATATTGTTACATAGTTATATAGATATATAGTTATATAGTTATATAGTTATATAGATATATAGTTATATAGTTATATTGTTACATAGTTATATAGATATATAGATATATAGTTATATAGTTACATAGTTACATAGTTATATAGTTATATAGTTATATAGTTATATTGTTACATAGTTATATAGTTATATCGTTACATAGTTATATAGTTATATAGACATATAGATATATAGTTATATAGTTATATTGTTACATAGTTATATAGATATATAGTTATATAGATATATAGTTATATAGTTATATCGTTACATAGTTATATAGTTATATAGACATATAGATATATAGTTATATAGTTATATTGTTACATAGTTATATAGATATATAGTTATATAGATATATAGTTATATAGTTATATCGTTACATAGTTATATAGTTATATAGACATAGATATATAGTTACATAGTTATATAGTTATATAGTTATATAGTTATATAGATATATAGTTATATAGTTATATTGTTACATAGTTATATAGTTATATCGTTACATAGTTATATAGTTATATAGACATATAGATATATAGTTATATAGTTATATTGTTACATAGTTATATAGATATATAGTTATATAGATATATAGTTATATAGTTATATCGTTACATAGTTATATAGTTATATAGACATATAGATATATAGTTATATAGTTATATTGTTACATAGTTATATAGATATATAGTTATATAGATATATAGTTATATAGTTATATCGTTACATAGTTATATAGTTATATAGATATATAGTTATATAGTTACATAGTTACATAGTTATATAGTTATATAGATATATAGTTATATAGTTACATAGTTACATAGTTACATAGTTATATAGTTACAAAGTTACATAGTTATATAGTTATATAGATATATAGACATATAGTTACATAGTTATATAGTTATATATATATTGTTATATAGTTACATAGTTATATAGTTATATAGATATATAGTTATATAGTTATATCGTTACATAGTTATATAGTTATATAGACATAGATATATAGTTACATAGTTATATAGTTATACAGATATATAGTTATATAGTTACATAGTTATATAGTTATATAGATATATAGTTATATAGTTACATAGTTATATAGTTATATATATATTGTTATATAGTTACATAGTTATATAGATATATAGACATATAGTTACATAGTTATATAGTTATATATATATTGTTATATAGTTACATAGTTATATAGTTATATAGATATATAGTTATATAGTTACATAGTTACATAGTTACATAGTTATATAGTTACAAAGTTACATAGTTATATAGTTATATAGATATATAGACATATAGTTACATAGTTATATAGTTATATAGATATATAGTTATATAGTTACATAGTTACATAGTTACATAGTTATATAGTTACAAAGTTACATAGTTATATAGTTATATAGATATATAGACATATAGTTACATAGTTATATAGTTATATATATATTGTTATATAGTTACATAGTTATATAGTTACATAGTTACATAGTTATATAGTTATATTGTTACATAGCTACATAGTTATATAGTTACATAGTTATATAGTTATATAGATATATAGTTATATAGTTATATTGTTACATAGTTACATAGTTATATAGTTATATAGTTACATAGTTACATAGTTATATAGTTATATAGATATATAGTTACATAGTTACATAGTTATATAGTTATATTGTTACATAGCTACATAGTTATATAGTTACATAGTTATATAGTTATATAGATATATAGTTATATAGTTATATTGTTACATAGTTACATAGTTATATAGTTATATAGTTACATAGTTACATAGTTATATAGTTACATAGTAATATAGTTATATTGATATATAGTTATATAGTTACATAGTTATATAGTTACATAGTTACATAGTTATATAGTTATATAGTTACATAGTTACATAGTTATATAGTTATATAGATATATAGTTATATAGTTACATAGTTATATAGTTATATAGTTATATAGATATATAGTTATATAGTTATATAGATATATAGTTATATAGTTATATAGTTATATTGTTACATAGTTATATAGATATATAGTTATATAGTTATATCATTACATAGTTATATAGTTATATAGACATATAGATATATAGTTACAAAGTTACATAGTTATATAGTTATATAGATATATAGATATATAGTTACATAGTTATATAGTTATATATATATATATTGTTATATAGTTACATAGTTATATAGTCATATAGACATATAGTTATATAGTTATATAGTTATATCGTTACATAGTTATATAGTTATATAGTTATATAGTTACAAAGTTACATAGTTATATAGTTATATAGATATATAGATATATAGTTACATAGTTATATAGTTAATATATATATATTGTTATATAGTTACATAGTTATATAGTTATATAGATATATAGATATATAGTTACATAGTTATATAGTTATATAGATATATAGATATATAGTTACATAGTTATATAGTTACATAGTTATATAGTTACAAAGTTACATAGTTATATAGTTATATAGATATATAGATATATAGTTACATAGTTATATAGTTATATATATATATTGTTATATAGTTACATAGTTATATAGTTATATAGATATATAGTTATATATATATATATATTGTTATATAGTTACATAGTTATATAGTTACATAGTTATATAGTTATATATATATATTGTTATATAGTTACATAGTTACATAGTTATATAGTTATATAGTTATATTGTTATATAGATATATAGTTATATAGTTATATCGTTATATAGTTATATAGTTATATAGATATATAGTTATATAGTTATATAGTTATATTGTTACATAGTTATATAGATATATAGTTATATAGTTATATAGATATATAGTTATATAGTTATATCGTTACATAGTTATATAGTTATATAGACATATAGTTATATAGTTACATAGTTATATAGTTATATAGACATATAGTTATATAGTTATATCGTTACATAGTTATATAGTTATATAGACATATAGTTATATAGTTACAAAGTTACATAGTTATATAGTTATATCGTTACATAGTTATATAGTTACATAGTTATATAGTTATATAGTTACAAAGTTACATAGTTATATAGTTATATAGATATATAGATATATAGTTACATAGTCATATAGTTATATAGTTACAAAGTTACATAGTTATATAGTTATATAGATATATAGATATATAGTTACATAGTTATATAGTTATATATATATATATTGTTATATAGTTACATAGTTATATAGTTATATAGTTATATAGATATATAGTTACATAGTTACATAGTTACATAGTTATATAGTTACATAGTTACATAGTTATATAGTTATATAGTTATATTGTTACATAGTTACATAGTTATATAGTTACATAGTTATATAGTTACATAGTTATATAGTTACATAGTTACATAGTTATAAAGTTATATAGTTATATAGTTACATAGTTACATAGTTACATAGTTATAAAGTTATATAGATATATAGTTACATAGTTATATAGTTACATAGTTACATAGTTATGTAGTTACATAGTTATATAGTTATATAGATATATAGTTATATAGATATATAGTTACATAGTTACATAGTTATATAGTTACATAGTTACATAGTTATATAGTTACATAGTTATATAGTTATATAGTTATATAGATATATAGTTATATAGATATATAGTTACATAGTTACATAGTTATATAGTTACATAGTTACATAGTTATATATTTACATAGTTACATAGTTATATAGTTATATAGATATATAGTTATATAGATATATAGTTACATAGTTACATAGTTATATAGTTACATAGTTATAAAGTCATATAGTTACATAGTTACATAGTTATATAGTTATATAGTTATATAGATATATAGTTATATAGATATATAGTTACATAGTTACATAGTTATATCGTTACATAGTTATAAAGTTATATAGTTATATAGTTACATAGTTATATAGTTATATAGTTATACAGTTATATCTTTAAATAATTAATCATCTGGTGCATAAAATGTAAGAAAACATTGAAAAAACGTTTAATTTTTATACGGTTTGTTTAGTCTGACCATGTGTCCGAACACTTAAGATGCTGAAGTTATTATATTTTATACTTTAACACTAAGATCCACACATTTAAAGATGGAACCAGCTGAAGACAAAAGACGTCAATGATTATTAAATATCCAAAGTCGATTAATATTCTGTTAACCTTTCTCCCCATGTTGGCATGAATGAGTCCATTTATGTGAATGATTAAAACAGTGTCGGCAGATTCTCAAAAGATCTTCTATCGTCTGCCGTGTGAAAACTTTATGCTTCTTTTCTACACTTTAAAAACACGTAGCTGTCGCTAACCCGGCGTTTAGCTAACCCGGCGTTTAGCTAACCCGGCGTTTAGCTAACGGGGACTCGAGGGTGAAAGTTAAAATGCTGCGTTAATAATGAGTTTAGTTTTCTTTAATTCTTCTTTGCTAATAAAACAAGAAATATTCTGCGGACCCCCTGAGGAGTGACGGACCCCCTGTTGGAGCCCCCTGCAGTTTGAGCCTGTTGTTCTCTGATGAAGCCACTTCACACAATCCAGGATGTGAGAAAGAAAACTCAGTGAGGATTGTTTAAAGGACTCTTATAGGAGACCATGGACCCCCCCCCCCCCCTGTTGAAATGAGTGGATTGCGACTCGCAGCCCCCCCGACTGCCAGACTGCTGATGTCTGTTCACATTAAAACATTATTAATTCTTCCTGCTCAACTCTTCGATGACTTTCTTTTCCAGCTCATTACTCTGCCCCCCCCCCCCCCCCCCTACTCTCCCTCTTTGTTTCCCCACCGAGAGAGAGAGGAACGGCCTGCAGTACAGCTGGGATTGGTTATTATTTACTGGCTTGGCACACACACACACCCACACACACACACACACACACACACACACACACACACACACACACACACACACACACACACACACACACACACACCACACACACACACACACACACACACACACACACACACAGTGGAAAGAAATTGGGTGAATCTGCTCTGCACATAGGAATGTGAGGCGCATGTGTTTGTATGTTTCAGGTCTGGATGACAGCTGAGGGAAGGAGACAGGGAAGGAGACAGAGAAGGAGACAGGGAAGGAGAAAGGGAAGGAGACACAGAAGGAGACACAGAAGGAGACACAGAAAGAGACACAGAAGAAGACAGAGAAGGAGACAGAGAAGGACACAGGGAAGGAGACAGGGAAGGAGACAGAGAAGGAGAAATCGAAGGGAACAGAGAAGGAGACAGGGAAGGAGACACAGAAGGAGACACAGAAAGAGACACAGAAGGAGACAGAGAAGGAGACAGAGAAGGAGACAGAGAAGGAGACAGGGAAGGAGACAGGGAAGGAGACAGAGAAGGAGAAATAGAAGGGAACAGAGAAGGAGACAGGGAAGGAGACAGAGAAGGAGACACAGAAAGAGACACAGAAAGAGACAGGGAAGGAGACAGGGAAGGAGACAGGGAAGGAGACAGAGAAGGAGACAGAGAAGGAGACAGGGAAGGGAACAGAGAAGGAGACAGGGAAGGAGACAGGGAAGGAGACAGGGAAGGAGACAGAGAAGGAGACAGGGAAAGAGACAGGGAAGGAGATAAAGAAGGAGACAGGGAAGGAGACAGAGAAGGAGGCACAGAAGGAGATACAGAATTAGACAGAGAAGGAGGCACAAAAGGAGACAGGGAATGAGACAGGGAAGGAGACCGGGAAGGATACAGAGAAGGAGACAGGGAAGGAGACAGAGAAGGAGACAGAGAAGGAGACAGGGAAGGAGTCAGGGAAGGAGAAATAGAAGGATACAGAGAAGGAGACAGGGAAGGAGACAGAGAAGGAGACAGGGAAGGAGACAGGGAAGGAGACAGGGAAGGGAAAGCAGAGAGTGTGTGTGTTGACGTGTGTTGATGGTAAGAGTGCTGGTGGTGCAAAGGATTCTGGGTAAGGAGAAGGGATAGAGTAATCGCGGGATGTCAATCAGAACGGAAGACAAGCGTTTGTTCCTTCAGGGGTCAAAGGTCACGAGATTTGACCCCCAGAACCCCCCCCCTCCCACCTCTGAGCGACGTCAGAGAGAAAACTACAGTATTAAAACATCCAACAGAAGAAGCCTTATGTTGTAGACAGGTAGACAGACAGGCAGGCAGGCAGGTAGGTAGGCAGGTAGACAGGTAGACAGGCAGGTAGGTAGGCAGGCAGACAGGTAAACAGACAGGTAGACAGGCAGGTAGACAGGCAGGCAGATAGGTATACAGACAGGTAGACAGGCAGGCAGGCAGGTAGACAGACAGGTAGACAGGCAGGCAGGCAGGTAGACAGACAGGTAGACAGGCAGGCAGGTAGACAGACAGGTAGACAGGCAGGTAGACAGGCAGACAGGCAGGCAGGTAGGTAGACAGGCAGGTAGACAGGCAGGCAGGCAGGTAGACAGACAGACAGGTAGACAGGCAGGCAGGTAGACAGACAGACAGACAGGTAGACAGACAGACAGACAGACAGACAGGTAGACAGACAGACAGGTAGACAGACAGACAGACAGACAGACAGGTAGGTAGACAGGCAGGCAGTCGTGGAGAGCGAAATCTTTCTTTTCATCTGAGAGCTATTAATGTAATAATAATATTAATATTAATAATAATATTAATAATTATTAATATTATTATTAATAATATTATTATTAATAATATTATTATTAATAATATTAATAATAATAATAATAATAATTTGTAAAAGCAGCACAAACGGCTTTACAATAAAGGAGAATAAACATAAAAACAGGGAAAAGATGCTTTAAAGAAATAGAAAATAAGATGGAAAATAAAACACAATAATAATAACAACAATAATAAAAACAAGATAAAAAGTAAAATAACATTTTTATAGAATGCATAAAAAAAGATTTTAAAAATATATAAAAATGCCATTTAATAGATACATAGATGCATCACTGAAGGACAATAAGGAATAATAATAATAATAATGATATTGAACTCATTACACATATGTGGAGCACATATACATATAACACAAGATGCCACTTTATTAAGTTGTATATGTTTTCAGGAGAGAAAGTGACCCTTAGCTTCACAATATGAAGCTAAACATCTGTGTGAGTCTGCTAACATCACACTCTGGAAGAAGAAGAAGACTCCTCTCATGAACCTGCGAGTCACGAGCAGACAAATGTGTTTCAAGTCTTTCTGCTGCAAACCCTTTAAAAACGTCTTGTAGGGATTCAGAAATAAGTTTAGAGTTGCACAGAAAGTCTGGAAAAAGAGCAGAATAATCCTGAGAGATCACTCCCCCGCCCCTCCTCCCCTGACAGCCGCCACCCCTCCTTCCTAAACGGTGAAGACGCCAGTGTCAGAGAGAGAGCAGCTGCAAGGTGGACTGGTGGCTGTTGCAGACTTGCTCTGCAGAGTTGCATCACTTAGCAAGAGAGAGAGAAATAATGGGAAAAGGGTGAGGAGAGGAAAGGGTGGGAAGCCACGTCTGACTCTCACACTCTCTCACTTCCCCTCCCTCCTTTCTTCTCTCTCTCCGTTTTCCTACTTTCTGTTTTCCCTGCTCTCTGTCTGTCTCCCTGCACGCTGCCATCCCTTCTGCCTCACAAGACAAAGCCTCCTGTCATCCTCGCTGTCGCAGCGACATTACATCATACCTTATAAGGACGTGGGATGGGAAGGCTCTGCTGTCGTCCTCCCTAAAACCTAAAACCTAGAAAACAACCTGAGATTCTATCTTCTTAACTTTACTCTTTATGGATTCATCACATGGATCTGAGGTTCAGAAGAAGGAGAGAAAGAACGACGAGGAGGAAATTATTCAAATGTTCCCTGATGATAAAGAGTGATGCAATGTGTGTCTGCAAACGACACAATGACCAAGAGAGGGAGAGAGAGAGAGGGCGAAAGAGAGCGAGCGGGAAGAAGAGAGGAGGGAAAGAGAGGTGGGGAGAGAGAGAGTGGGAGAGAGAGAAAGAAGCGGATAGGAAGAGTGAGAGAGAGAGGAAAGGAGGGTGAAGTAGCTTATGACACGCAGATCGTCGATATAGAGAGCTAGAATGGAGATGCGGCGATACAGACCATCGCTCTAGCTCCTCGCTCTCTCTCTCTCGCTTTAGGTCTCGCTCTTCTCGTCTTCTCTCTCTCTTTCTCTCCTCTCTCTCTCTCTCTGGAGCCCTCTTTCTCTCTTCCTTTCGGCCTGAGGGAGAGACTCTCTCTCTCGCGGGATTTTCCTCTATCTCCTCTTCTGCCTCCTTCTCTTTAGATCTAAGAGAGAGGGAGCATACAGGCTTTTCAAAATAAACTTCCAGCTCCACAGACTTTGTGTGACCAATAAATTATCCCTGGTCTCTGCGTGAAAGTCTGGAGTGTTTAGATCAACGAGATGCTTCCTGCTTCAACATTATGTGGATTGTATACGAACTGATTTGGTCGGAACAGGTGACGTAGAATAAAGTCACGTGGTGTAATAACGACAAAGTTGATGTTAAACTTGTTACGTAACATTTATTTACACCAGTCACATTAACATCTGACAACATCTGACAACAACATATTCTTTAACAAGTCGCTTTGTTTGCCGGCTGACACCAAACATATTTCTGAAACGACGACACACTTTGAATCAGGGTCCTCCCTGAAGAAACTCCTCACATGTGTTTACAGTATCCACTATATGTGACTGTGTGCACAAGTACACATGTTGTGTGAACAGTCAAAGTGTTCTGCGAGGCAGGATCCATAAGAGGGTCCGGACACACTACCCACACGCAGGTCACTGAGGGGAAACAGGGGGAGTAGCTGCTGGAGGGACTCCTGCATGCGTGCCTGGGTACATATGGTCCTGTATGTGCGTGCCGTCACAATACCTCCGAATAGCAGTGTGTGTGTGTGTGTGTGTGTGTGTGTGTGTGTGTGTGTGTGTGTGTGTGTGTGTGTGTGTGTGTGTGTGTGTGTGAGAGAGGAATGTGAAAGCAGTGTGGTGAGGGAGCTGGCAGCCCGGCACAGGGACCCAAACACTGACTTCATTGTGGGTCCAGCCTCTGCCTCACATTATGTCGGGGATCCTGCCGGTGATCGGGGAAGAGTCTGTGGTGACGGCAGAGAAGTTAAAGAGCTGTACTTGTAGTTGTAGTTTGGAAAACCAGCCGGTGAAAGTAAATTAGGATCACTCTCACTGCCAGCTGGCGTTAAAGAGCCATACAGTGTCACCAATCGACTTGCAGTCCACGTCTGGCGCCACTTAGGAGTTCCTCCTGAGGCGGGATGTGTAACTGGTGAGAGAAACACTGAAGGGTGGGGGCTTCAGGTGGAAGCTCAGGCTTCTAAACTTAGGTTAAAGGAGAAGTTTGACATTTTGGTAAATGTGTTTATGAACTTTATTATCTCTCATGTGTGTGAAGTGTGGAGCCAGAGTCAGTAGGTGGTTAGCTTAGCTTAGCATAAAGACTAAACACACCTGGATACCAACACACATCCAGTTGTTTGTTGTCTTTAGACAGAAATGTAAAACGAGGGATTTAACTGCTGCTTCATCGAGCTGACGATCAAGCGAGAGATTCATTCAGATTCTCTAACGAAGCAGTAAAAGCTTTAACGTACGTCATTGTCCTGTAGCTGCGGTAAACAACAAACATGTCTTCACACACAGGAAGCTGCAGATCTGATCTTCTGCATCAGCTGCACATCATGTAGGACTAAAACTATCCTACGCTCTGTTTCTGCTTTGTGTTTGTCTTCATCATGACGGGACTGTGAGTCGAATCCATCAGGATTGTTCTCGCGTGGAGCTGCAGCGGGAGCAGAAAGAAGTGTTTCTCAGAGTCTGTCAACAGGACACAGGTGTGAGCTGCTGCAGGCGGAGACATGTAACAGGCTGTTTGTGTTTTGGCCTTTCGGTTCTTGTTACTGCTGGTTTATTGTCATTCTGCAACACAGGTTTGCACAACAAAATGCAGATGTAGTCCCTTTATGCTTCACAGGCGAATAGTTGCATGAAACATCATCTCATGCAACTCGATCTCATAGTTTATTTCACTTATTAGCGAGCTAGATTTCAAGTGGGAAGTGTCTGATTCCATCGTCTTCTTAGAAAAATATCAATTTGTACGTTTGTTTTGAATGGTTGTCACGGACAATAGAGCTGTTGCATAAATACTGAGACAAGCTGGAGGAAGAAACAGGAACTAAAAAGGCTGAAATGAATTTAATCCAAGAGACGACGTGAGAACCTCGGATGAGGACGTTCCAGGCAGCTCTCAGGTGTGAAGCTGAGCTTAGGTGGCAGGTTTGGTCCTCTTCACTCGACACTTTCTTTCCTTTGGTTTCCTCCTGTGAGATTTCTTTCCTTTCAGGCAGATATCTGCGTCCTGAGTCCTTCGGTCTAACAAGAACTTATGAGTTGAGTCACGGACCAGAGAGGCTGTTTGTCTCACCCGCAGTATCAAACCACGATGGGTGGAAAACTACTGCAGAACCTTGTGAAGCCCCTCAGTGGAGCCCGACCACAGAAATGTAGAGGATGGCAGAAACAAAGCCACATCGTAATGCTTCTCAGAGGAGCAACAACACAGAACCAGCCCTGCTATCATTCTCACATTAACTCCGAAAACAGACAGAAACATCTGAAGCCTGGAGGGAAACGGCCTTTAGCTGCAATTATGGTCAGCTGAGAAAAAGATGTTTGTGAAAACTGAAGGTCAGACACTACAGGTGAACAGGGTAAATAATGTAACTAACAGATATCATCATGAAACCGCCCCACTTCACTACTCACATTAACACAATTACTTTTTATATTACAAGTTTTCTGAAATGTGACTAAATCCTGTCAACACACAGAACTCTGTGCATCTCCTGCATGTAGTTAGTGTAGCGTGTATAACATGAGCTGTGAGTGACATGTGAACAAAGCCCTCTGCACAAAGCTTCAGAATATAGAGAGGAATGAGTTTGGTGTATGTAAGTGCTACTGAAGTGGAGATTTCTGCTGAAGAGTGTGAGAAAAAGCTCCTTTAAAGATATGTATTGTAACATTCATACATGTTGTACACACTACAGGTGAACAGAGTCATACATGTTGTACACACTACAGGTGAACAGGGTCAAAGAGGATTATGTTATGAATAAGTTGGTTGTGTGTGTCGAAGGAAATGAGTGAAATTTCTCTTTTAGGTATTTTTGCGTGTTTACCACAGAAACTTCTCTCTTTTATTCTACAAGCAGACCGATCATATTAAATCATTTGAATGATAATTTAAGATGATCTCTCTGTAGTTGTGACTCATTTTGCTGGAATTATTTCACAAAAGCCAAACATATAGAATGATTCAGTTGTCAACAGTAGATTTAAATGCAGTTGGAAAGTGTTTACCCTTCAGATCTCTGCTTTGCACTGATGTCAATGGCAGACTGGTGCAAAATATTTGTACTTACCTCATTGGTTAGAGTCCCACTGTGAGTCTGGTCAGGAGGTTGTTGTGACTCACGGGTCAGACATGTCTCACCACACTGTGAGGGCGGGACGGACTTCCTGTGGTGGTTAACATCCACCAGAGACCTGTGAACCCCCGTCAGAGTGAGAGACAGAGAGCATGTGAGGGTTATGGGAGACATGGAGCAAAAAGAAAAGTGTACTTAGTGTATATCTCTGCACACTGCAGTGTGTAACTCTGCAGTGTGTAACTCTGTAGTGTGTAACTCTACAGTGTGTAAACTCCGCAATGTGTAAAATCTGCAGTGTGTAAACTCTGCAGTGTGTAAACTCTACAGTGTGTAACTCTGCAGTGTGTAAACTCTACAGTGTGTAACTCTACAGTGTGTAACTCTGCAGTGTGTAAACTCTACAGTTTGTAAACTCTGCAGTGTGTAAACTCTACAGTGTGTAACTCTACAGTGTGTAACTCTGCAGTGTGTAAACTCTACAGTGTGTAAACTCTGCAGTGTGTAAACTCTACAGTGTGTAACTCTACAGTGTGTAACTCTGCAGTGTGTAAACTCTACAGTGTGTAAACTCTGCAGTGTGTAAACTCTACAGTGTGTAAACTCTACAGTGTGTAACTGTGCAGTGTGGAAACTCTGCAGTGTGTAACTGTGCAGTGTGGAAACTCTACAGTGTGGAAACTCTACAGTGTGGAAACTCTGCAGCGTGTAACTCTGGAGTGTGTAAACTCTGCAGTTTGTAAGTCTGCAATGTGTAAACTCTACAGTGTGTAAACTCTACAGTGTGTAACTCTGCAGTGTGTAACTGTGCAGTGTGTAAACTCTACAGTGTGTAAACTCTACAGTGTGTAAACTCTACAGTGTGTAACTCTGCAGTGTGTAACTGTGCAGTGTGTAAACTCTACAGTGTGTAAATTCTACAGTGTGGAAACTGAAGCGTGTAACTCTGCAGTGTGTAACTCTACAGTTTGTAACTCTGCAATGTGTAACTCTGCAATGTGTAACTCTGCAGCGTGTAACTCTACAGTTTGTAACTCTGCAATGTGTAACTCTGCAATGTGTAACTCTGCAGTGTGTAACTCTACAGTTTGTAACTCTGGAGTGTGTAAACTCTGCAGTTTGTAATTCTGCAATGTGTAACTCTGCATTGTGTAACTCTGCAGTGTGTAATTCTACAGTGTGTAACTCTGCAGTTTGTAACTCTAGAGTGTGTAACTCTATAGTGTGTAAACTCTACAGTGTGTAAACTCTACAGTGTTTAAACTCTGCAGTTTGTAACTCTATAGTGTGTAACTCTACAGTGTGTAACTCTGCAGTGTTTAACTCTACAGTGTGTAAACTCTACAGTGTTTAACTTTACAGTCTGTAACTCTACAGTGTTTAAAATCTTCAGTGTGCAACTCTACAGTGTGTAAACTCTACAGTGTGTAACTCTACAGTGTTTAAACTGTGCATTGTGTAAACTCTGCAGTGTGTAACTTAACATTGTGTAACTCTGCAGTATATAACCCTACAGTGTGTAACTTTGCAGTTTTTAACTCTTCACTGTGTAACTTAACATTGTGTAAACTCTGCGGTGTGTAACTCAACAGTTTGTAACTCTGCAGTGTGTAACTCTGCAGTGTGTAAACTCTACAGTGTGTAACTCAACAGTTTGTAACTCTGCAGTGTGTAACTCTACAGAGTGTAAACTCTACAGTGTGTAACTCTGCAGTGTGGAAACTCTGCAGTGTGTAACTGTGCAGTGTGGAAACTGCAGCGTGTAACTCTACAGTTTGTAACTCTGCAATGTGTAACTCTGCAGTGTGTAACTCTACAGTTTGTAACTCTGCAATGTGTAACTCTGCAGTGTGTAACTCTACAGTTTGTAACTCTGCAATGTGTAACTCTGCAGCGTGTAACTCTACAGTTTGTAACTCTACAGTCTGTAACTCTGCAGTGTGTAAACTCTGCAGTTTGTAAGTCTGCAATGTGTAACTCTGCAGTGTGTAAACTCTACAGTGTGTAACTCTGCAGTGTGTAACTCTGCAGTCTGTAAACTGCAGTGTGTAAAATCTACAGTGTGTAACTCTGCAGTGTGTAACTCTACAGTGTGTAACTCTGCAGTGTGTAACTGCAGTGTGTAACTCTACAGTGTGTAACTTTTCAGTGTGTAACTTTGCAGTGTGTAACTCTGCAGTGTGTAACTCTGCAGTGTGTAACTCAACAGTTTGTAACTCTACAGTGTGTAAACTCTACAGTGTGTAACTCTGCAGTGTGTAACTCTGCAATTTATAACTCTGCAGTGTCTAACTCAACAGTGTGTAACTCTGCAGTGTGTAACTCTATAGTGTGTAAACTTTGCAGTCTGTAAACTCTGCAGTGTTTAAACTCTACAGTGTGTAATTCTGCAGTGTGTAAACTCTACAGTTTGTAAACTCTACAGTTTGTAAACTCTACAGTGTGTAACTCTACAGTGTGTAACTCTGCAGTGTGTAACTCTACAATGTGTAACTCAACAGTGTGTAACTCTACAGTGTGTAAACTCTACAGTGTGTAACTCTGCAGTGTGTAAACTCTACAGTGTATAACTCTACAGTGTGTAACTCAACAGTGTGTAACTCTACAGTGTGTAAACTCTACAGTGTGTAACTCTGCAGTGTGTAAACTCTACAGTGTATAACTCTGCAATTTATAACTCTGCAGTGTGTAACTCAACAGTGTGTAACTCTGCAGTGTGTAACTCTACAGTGTGTAACTCTGCAGTGTGTAACTCTACAATGTGTAACTCAACAGTGTGTAACTCTACAGTGTGTAAACTCTACAGTGTGTAACTCTGCAGTGTGTAAACTCTACAGTGTATAACTCTACAGTGTGTAACTCAACAGTGTGTAACTCTACAGTGTGTAAACTCTACAGTGTGTAACTCTGCAGTGTGTAAACTCTACAGTGTGTAACTCTGCAATTTATAACTCTGCAGTGTGTAACTCTGCAGTGTGTAACTCTGCAGTGTGTAACTCTGCAGTGTGTAACTCTATAGTATGTAACTCTGCAGTCTGTAAACTCTGCATTGTGTAACTCTGCAATGTGTAATTCTGCAGTGTGTAACTCTGCAGTGTGTAACTCTACAGGGTGTAACTACAGTGGGTAACTCTGCAGTGTGTAACTCTACAGTGTGTAACTCTGCAGTGTTTAACTCTGCAGTGTGTAAACTCTACAGTGTGTAACTCTACAGTGTGTAACTCTGCAGTGTGTAACTCTACAGTGTGTAACTCCTCAGTGTGTAACTCTACAGTGTATAACTCTGCAGTGTGTAAACTCTACAGAGTATAACTCTACAGTGTGTAACTCTGCAGCGTGTAACTCTACAGTTTGTAACTCTGCAATGTGTAACTCTGCAGTGTGTAACTCTACAGTTTGTAACTCTGCAATGTGTAACTCTGCAGTGTGTAACTCTACAGTTTGTAACTCTACAGTCTGTAACTCTGCAGTGTTTAAACTCTACAGTGTGTAACTCTGGAGTGTGTAAACTCTGCAGTTTGTAAGTCTGCAATGTGTAACTCTGCAGTGTGTAAACTCTACAGTGTGTAACTCTGCACTGTGTAACTCTGCAGTCTGTAAACTGCAGTGTGTAAAATCTACAGTGTGTAACTCTACAGTGTGTAACTTTTCAGTGTGTAACTCTGCAGTGTGTAAACTCTAAAGAGTTTAATTCTGCAGTGTGTAAACTCTAAAGAGTTTAATTCTGCAGTGTGTAAACTCTGCAGTGTGTAACCTCTACAGTGTGTAACTCTGCAGTGTGTAACTCTGCAGTGTGTAACTCAACAGTTTGTAACTCTACAGTGTGTAAACTCTACAGTGTGTAACTCTGCAATTTATAACTCTGCAGCGTCTAACTCAACAGTGTGTAACTCTGCAGTGTGTAACTCTATAGTGTGTAAACTTTGCAGTCTGTAAACTCTGCAGTGTTTAGACTCTACAGTGTGTAACTCTACAGTGTGTAACTCTGCAGTGTGTAACTCAACAGTGTATAACTCTACAGTGTGTAACTCAACAGTGTGTAACTCTACAGTGTGTAAACTCTACAGTGTGTAACTCTGCAGTGTGTAAACTCTACAGTGTGTAACTCTGCAATTTATAACTCTGCAGTGTGTAACTCAACAGTGTGTAACTCTGCAGTGTGTAACTCTATAGTGTGTAAACTTTGCAGTCTGTAAACTGTGCAGTGTTTAAACTCTACAGTGTGTAACTCTATAGTATGTAACTCTGCAGTCTGTAAACTCTGCAGTCTGTAAACTCTGCATTGTGTAACTCTGTAATGTGTAATTCTGCAGTGTGTAAACTCTACAGTTTGTAAACTCTACAGTTTGTAAACTCTACAGTGTGTAACTCTGCAGTGTGTAACTCTACAGGGTGTAACTACAGTGTGTAACTCTGCAGTGTGTAACTCTACAGTGTGTAACTCCTCAGTGTGTAACTCTGCAGTGTGTAACTCTGCAGTGTGTAACTCTACAGGGTGTAACTACAGTGTGTAACTCTGCAGTGTGTAACTCTACGGTGTGTAACTCTGCAGTGTTTAACTCTGCAGTGTGTAAACTCAACAATGTGTAACTCTACAGTGTGTAAACTCTACAGTGTGTAACTCTGCAGTGTGTAAACTCTACAGTGTGTAACTCTGCAATTTATAACTCTGCAGTGTGTAACTCAACAGTGTGTAACTCTGCAGTGTGTAACTCTATAGTGTGTAAACTTTGCAGTCTGTAAACTGTGCAGTGTTTAAACTCTACAGTGTGTAACTCTATAGTATGTAACTCTGCAGTCTGTAAACTCTGCATTGTGTAACTCTGCAATGTGTAATTCTGCAGTGTGTAAACTCTACAGTTTGTAAACTCTACAGTTTGTAAACTCTACAGTGTGTAACTCTGCAGTGTGTAACTCTACAGGGTGTAACTACAGCGTGTAACTCTGCAGTGTGTAACTCTACAGTGTGTAACTCCTCAGTGTGTAACTCTGCAGTGTGTAACTCTACGGTGTGTAACTCTACAGTGTGTAACTCTGCAGTGTGTAACTCTACAGTGTGTAACTCCTCAGTGTGTAACTCTACAGTGTGTAACTCTGCAGTGTTTAACTCTGCAGTGTGTAAACTCTACAGAGTATAACTCTACAGTGTGTAACTCTGCAGTGTGTAACTCTGCAGTGTGCAATATTTATACATTTCACTTTGTGAGATAAATTGAATCGCTGAATTAATAAAAGTCCCATTTGTTAATTTCATCATTTTTAATACACCCACAGAGAATTATCCCCCGACTCTGCAGTTTCCTTTAAATTTATGGAGCTTTTTAGCTTCTTTTAACTCATTGTTATGGTTTTATGTCTTGCACCTTTCCTGTTAAGATTCACTCTCACTGCTCTCGTAAGTGTTTCAGACGCAGCTCTTTTCAGTGAGTAAGCTTTGATAACGCCCCCAGCACCAAACTGCAGACAGTCTAAGATAGAGACCATAAACATAGTGGAGCATTTAGCAGTTTAAGAGCCAGATATTTCCCTCATGATGGAGACCAAAAACCAAAAGTACTGACAAAGTCTGATATTTGGCTACATGACTGGCCAAGGCAGAGGGACGTCGGGCTGCCTTTCTCCAGAGTCCCGAGACTGGAGGCCGGTCCTATGAAAGGAGGCCGGTCCTGAGACTAGAGGCCAGTCCTGAGACTAGAGGCCGTTCCTGAGACTAGAGGCCGTTCCTGAGACTAGAGGCTGGTCCAGAGACTAGAGGCCGGTCCAGAGACTAGGGTTCGGTCCTGAGACTGGAGGCCGGTCCTGAGACTGGAGGCCGGTCCTGAGACTTGAGGCCGGTCCTGAGACTGGAGGCCGGTCGTGAGACTAGGGTTTGGTCCTGAGACTAGGGTTCAGTCCTGAGACTGGAGGCCGGTCCTGAGACTAGAGGCCGGTCCTGATACTAGGGGCTGATCCAGAGACTAGAGACATGTCCTGAGACTAGGCGCTGATCCAGAGACTAGAGGCCGGTCCTAGGACTAGAGTTCGGTCTTGAGACTAGGGTTTTGTCCTGAGACTAGAGGCCGGTCCTGATACTAGGGTTCGGTCCAGAGACTAGAGGCCGGTCCTGATACTAGGGTTCGGTCCAGAGACTAGAGGCCGTTGTTGGTCGCCGCCTAACAACAAACAACAAACAGGAATGTCCCTGACCTATTTGGACGTCCCGACTGTATCTATTCTAATGCATTTAACAGTCAAAGTCAAACAGCTGTTTAAAGGGACTTCTGCTCTTCTCTCCTCAGGTGTGCAGCACCAGCAGCCATGCTATCATTGGGCGAGCCGCTGGACTTAAAGCTTCCCTCAGGACGGACGAACGGTGGCGTCAGGTTGGGAAAGAGGACTTATCCCTCCTCCATCTGCGCCCCGCTCAGCAGCACACGACCACACCTGCTCTTCACAACCTTCCCGTCTCCACCTTCCTCCCCAGGTAAACTGCAACCCCCCCCCTCACACACGTGACCCTGCTGATGCCATGCTGCAGTGATCAGGACCATCACTGTCATAATGCAATAGAGCAATAAGTGGATTCTGTGTTCTCACTTTCACAGCAACTTAATTTTGTAAATTCAATGAATGCCAGCTGTGCTTGAATAGACAAACATTGTTCCCAGATTTGTCAGTGTGGCTCATAACAAGAAGAGCGTGACACGGACATGAAAAGAGCTCTGTGGTCGTCAGCTTCAGACTTTACAGCCCGAGTGCTGGATAATGTGCAGAATGTCCAACGTGTGTTTACGGCTGTTGTTGTCTGCTCTGTGGGGGTTTTCTTGTTTTGCCCTCTCCCTTGTCTTCTTCCTCCGGGGGCAAACGCTTCACAACGTAAAACATTTCCTTGAGGACGAACGTGCTGCAGCTTGAGGAACAATGCAGATCCAAAAACACAAATATGGCGGACATTTGCTGCAAATAAAACAAACGTGCTACAGAGAGCAAAAACATATAAACAGCAAACACGCTGCAAAGTCAGAAACACAAACCAGAAGTTCTTCAGGCCTCCAGGTCATGCCTGTCGACATACGTCCATACCTTCACAGCTCTCAGCCAACCCGCCCCCACCCATATAATGTAAATGTAAACACATAAAGGATGGGTACATTCAGGAAATACATATTTATTTAAAGTATGTATTACTTGTTCAGACATGTTTATAAGATTTATGTATTTTAATTGCATATATACATTTTATTCAGTGTAGGAGATTGTTCTTGCTGGCGAACATCGCTTATTCCGCCGTGTGCGATGCTGACATCTGAATGGCACACTTTACAAAAAGCACAAGTTTGCCCGACTCTGCTTTTAATAAATAAGGGAAGGTCTCCTCTCATTTGTCAGGTACTTGCATAACGTTTGAACTTGTTTGGCAGGTACAACTGCATCTATCTCCTGTTCACTGTGACTCATCCATCTCTTTTCTTCTTCTGTGTTATTGTTCCTGTTTTCTTCTTCTGTGTGTTTACTGGCGGATAACGTTTTTCAGCTAAAGTTAAACATAATACTGCCACCTGCTCTACCGGAGGACACTTTACCATGTACACTTTTTTAAATTAGTTCTATTTTTATTTTTGAAAGGTTAAAAATACTGGATAATTGACGTTTTGACAGATGTACTCCAGAGGTCAATGCAATTTACCTCCAATACTTTTCAACTCCGGTCCGTAGTGTTCAGGGTTTTCACATATGCAGTGTAGTAATCTTTAATATCATAAAACCACGGGTCGACCGCCAGCTGAGCTGTTTGTCCTTGTCAGCCACCGTACATATGTAGTGTTCCCAGATGGAGGCACAAGAACATCTCGGTCCTTCAAGTATTTTGAAGATTGCATTGAAACACTCTGCACTTAAAGCGATATTAATTCATATTTGAATAAATAGTATTTTGTCTGAGGCAGGACGTTCTCCCGCAGTGTAATAAGGACTCAAACTATCGCACAATGTTGGTTAAAATATCCAAATGTACACTAAGAGCAGCTTTTACTGCTCAGTTATAATATGAATAAGCTCCATTGCTTATGATTATCATGTAACATCATCTCATCTCTCCAGAGTCGCAGTCTTCCCCTCAAGAACGACCCGGGTCCTGCTTCAGCCCTCCAGCAATGGACCTCAGCATGTCGCCCTCCTCCCGCCACGCCTCCTCCCTGTCCCCGTCTCCCTCCTCCCCCTCCTCCCCCTTTCCTTCCTCGTCCCTGGAGTCCCCTCGCAGCAGCGGCAGCCCTCAGCCACATCTCTTCTCACGGGTGAGTGCAGGCGTGTGCACGCTGAGCTGAGTAAGAAGCTTCATATATTCAGTGTTCAGATGTTCTGATCCTCAGCAGCTTGTATTGCTGCTGCAGTGTTGCACACAGCGTGAGTATGGATCAAACCGCTGCTCCAGTGATGAAACATGAACATGTGTGTGTTGGAGCTCAGCTCCATCAAAAACAGGAAGTGGACCATGAGCCGCTCGTCCTCCACACGTCCCTCAGTACACACTCTTTAGTGCTGTACTCAATATTACTTTACATTCAAAGCTTCTATCCAGGTTTTTAAACGAAGCTTTGAATGTCTGTCGTCATATTTCAGCAAAAACACATTTAAATATAGTAAAAATAAATAAAATGTGCACATTGTCCTACAATATATAACAATAAATATGTAAACAGAAGTATATTACAATAAATAAAGCAGTGTAATGATATTAATAATGATATTAATGCTGAAAACAAGATTATTGCTTGAAGTGAACAGTGAATACAGTAAAGATGGAAAGTAATTAGAGTGTTGCACAGCTGAATAAGTGTATGATAATAAGTATAACAAGTATACATTAAGTATAACAAGTATACATTAAGTATAATAAGTATACATTAAGTATAACAAGTATACATTAAGTATAACAAGTATACATTAAGTATAATAAGTATACATTAAGTATAACAAGTATACATTAAGTATAACAAGTATACATTAAGTATAATAAGTATACATTAAGTATAACAAGTATACATTAAGTAAAATAAGTATACATTAAGTATAACAAGTATACATTAAGTATAATAAGTATACATTAAGTATAACAAGTATACATTAAGTATAATAAGTATACATTAAGTATAAAAAGTATACATTAAGTATAACAAGTATACATTAAGTAAAATAAGTATACATTAAGTATAACAAGTATACATTAAGTATAATAAGTATACATTAAGTATAACAAGTATACATTAAGTATAATAAGTATACATTAAGTAAAATAAGTATACATTAAGTATAATAAGTATACATTAAGTATAATAAGTATACATTAAGTAAAATAAGTATACATTAAGTATAACAAGTATACATTAAGTATAACAAGTATACATTAAGTATAAGAAGTATACATTAAGTATAACAAGTATACATTAAGTATAATAAGTATACATTAAGTATAATAAGTATACATTAAGTAAAATAAGTATACATTAAGTATAACAAGTATACATTAAGTATAATAAGTATACATTAAGTATAACAAGTATACATTAAGTATAATAAGTATACATTAAGTATAACAAGTATACATTAAGTATAATAAGTATACATTAAGTATAAAAAATATACATTAAGTATAACAAGTATACATTAAGTATAACAAGTATACATTAAGTATAATAAGTATACATTAAGTATAACAAGTATACATTAAGTATAATAAGTATACATTAAGTATAACAAGTATACATTAAGTAAAATAAGTATACATTAAGTATAACAAGTATACATTAAGTATAATAAGTATACATTAAGTATAACAAGTATACATTAAGTATAATAAGTATACATTAAGTATAACAAGTATACATTAAGTATAACAAGTATACATTAAGTATAATAAGTATACATTAAGTATAACAAGTATACATTAAGTATAACAAGTATACATTAAGTATAATAAGTATACATTAAGTATAATAAGTATACATTAAGTATAATAAGTACATTAAATATAATAAGTATACATTAAGTATAACAAGTATACATTAAGTACAATAAGTACATTAAATATAATAAGTATACATTAAGTATAACAAGTATACATTAAGTACAATAAGTATATATTAAGTATAACAAGTATAAATTAAGTATACCAAGTATAAATTAAGTATAACAAGTATAAATTAAGTACAATAAGTATACATTAAGTATGATAAGTATACATTAAGTACAATAAGTATAAATGAAGTATAATAAGTATACATTAAGTACAATAAGTATAAATTAAGTAGAATAAGTACATTAAATATAATAAGTATACATTAAGTACAATAAGTATAAATTAAGTATAATAAGTACATTAAGTACAATAAGTATACATTAAGTACAATAAGTACATTAAGTACAATAAGTATACATTAAGTATAACAAGTATAAATTAATTATAATAAGTACATTAAGTACAATAAGTACATTAGGTACAATAAGTATACATTAAGTATAATAAGTATACATTAAGTATAATAAGTACATTAAATATAACAAGTATAAATTAGGTACAATAAGTATACATTAAGTATAATAAGTATACATTAAGTATAATAAGTACTTTAAATATAACAAGTATAAATTAGGTACAATAAGTATACATTAAGTACAATAAGTATACATTAAGTACAATAAGTATAAATGAAGTATAATAAGTATACATTAAGTATAATAAGTATAAATTAAGTATAATAAGTATAAATTAAGTACAATAAGTATACATTAAGTACAATAAGTATACATTAAGTACAATAAGTATAAATTAAGTATAATAAGTATAAATTAAGTACAATAAGTATACATTAAGTATAATAAGTATACATTAAGTACAATAAGTATAAATGAAGTATAATAAGTATACATTAAGTACAATAAGTATAACTGAAGTATAATAAGTATACATTAAGTACAATAAGTATAAATGAAGTATAATAAGTATACATTAAGTACAATAAGTATACATTAAGTACAATAAGTATAAATGAAGTATAATAAGTATACATTAAGTACAATAAGTATAAATGAAGTATAATAAGTATACATTAAGTATAATAAGTATAAATGAAGTATAATAAGTATACATTAAGTACAATAAGTATAAATGAAGTATAATAAGTATACATTAAGTACAATAAGTATAAATGAAGTATAATAAGTATACATTAAGTACAATAAGTATAAATGAAGTATAATAAGTATAAATTAAGTACAATAAGTATACATTAAGTACAATAAGTATAAATGAAGTATAATAAGTATACATTATGTATAATAAGTATAAATTAAGTACAATAAGTATACATTAAGTACAATAAGTATAAATTAAGTATAATAAGTATAAATTAAGTACAATAAGTATACATTAAGTATAATAAGTATACATTTAGTACAATAAGTATAAATTAAGTATAATAAGTATACATTAAGTACAATAAGTATAAATTAAGTATAATAAGTATACATTAAGTATAATAAGTATAAATTAAGTATAATAAGTATACATTAAGTATAATAAATATACATGAAGTATAATAAGTATACATTAAGTATAATAAGTATAAATTAAGTATAATAAGTATACATTAAGTATAATAAATATACATTAAGTACAATAAGTATACATTAAATATAATAAGTATAAATTAAGTATAATAAGTATACATTAAGTACAATAAGTATAAATTAAGTATAATAAGTATACATTAAGTATAATAAGTATACATTAAGTACAATAAGTATACATTAAATATAATAAGTATAAATTAAGTATAATAAGTATACATTAAGTATAATAAGTATAAATTAAGTATAATAAGTACACATTAAGTATAATAAATATACATGAAGTATAATAAGTATACATTAAGTATAATAAGTATAAATTAAGTATAATAAGTATACATTAAGTATAATAAATATACATTAAGTACAATAAGTATACATTAAATATAATAAGTATAAATTAAGTATAATAAGTATACATTAAGTACAATAAGTATAAATTAAGTATAATAAGTATACATTAAGTATAATAAGTATACATTAAGTACAATAAGTATACATTAAATATAATAAGTATAAATTAAGTATAATAAGTATACATTAAGTACAATAAGTATAAATGAAGTATAATAATTATACATTAAGTACAATAAGTATAAATGAAGTATAATAATTATACATTAAGTACAATAAGTATACATTAAGTATAATAAGTATACATTAAGTACAATAAGTATAAATGAAGTATAATAAGTATACATTAAGTACAATAAGTATAACTGAAGTATAATAAGTATACATTAAGTACAATAAGTATAAATGAAGTATAATAAGTATACATTAAGTACAATAAGTATACATTAAGTACAATAAGTATAAATGAAGTATAATAAGTATACATTAAGTACAATAAGTATAAATGAAGTATAATAAGTATACATTAAGTATAATAAGTATAAATGAAGTATAATAAGTATACATTAAGTACAATAAGTATAAATGAAGTATAATAAGTATACATTAAGTACAATAAGTATAAATGAAGTATAATAAGTATACATTAAGTACAATAAGTATAAATGAAGTATAATAAGTATAAATTAAGTACAATAAGTATACATTAAGTACAATAAGTATAAATGAAGTATAATAAGTATACATTATGTATAATAAGTATAAATTAAGTACAATAAGTATACATTAAGTACAATAAGTATAAATTAAGTATAATAAGTATAAATTAAGTACAATAAGTATACATTAAGTATAATAAGTATACATTTAGTACAATAAGTATAAATTAAGTATAATAAGTATACATTAAGTACAATAAGTATAAATTAAGTATAATAAGTATACATTAAGTATAATAAGTATAAATTAAGTATAATAAGTATACATTAAGTATAATAAATATACATGAAGTATAATAAGTATACATTAAGTATAATAAGTATAAATTAAGTATAATAAGTATACATTAAGTATAATAAATATACATTAAGTACAATAAGTATACATTAAATATAATAAGTATAAATTAAGTATAATAAGTATACATTAAGTACAATAAGTATAAATTAAGTATAATAAGTATACATTAAGTATAATAAGTATACATTAAGTACAATAAGTATACATTAAATATAATAAGTATAAATTAAGTATAATAAGTATACATTAAGTATAATAAGTATAAATTAAGTATAATAAGTACACATTAAGTATAATAAATATACATGAAGTATAATAAGTATACATTAAGTATAATAAGTATAAATTAAGTATAATAAGTATACATTAAGTATAATAAATATACATTAAGTACAATAAGTATACATTAAATATAATAAGTATAAATTAAGTATAATAAGTATACATTAAGTACAATAAGTATAAATTAAGTATAATAAGTATACATTAAGTATAATAAGTATACATTAAGTACAATAAGTATACATTAAATATAATAAGTATAAATTAAGTATAATAAGTATACATTAAGTACAATAAGTATAAATGAAGTATAATAATTATACATTAAGTACAATAAGTATAAATGAAGTATAATAATTATACATTAAGTACAATAAGTATAAATGAAGTATAATAATTATACATTAAGTACAATAAGTATAAATTAAGTATAATAACATTTCATATATATGAAAACCATTTTGTCGATGTTTGTACATTTAAAGGTCTTCTGGATCAACATGTCTGCTCTTTCAGGAGCCGGCTCGTCATCGAAGCGTGGAGGGCGGCGCCCCCCTCCAGGGTTACCCCTTCTATCTGCCTATTGGAAGTCCCCCGAGGGCCTACAGCTTCCCCCCCTCCGTGTTCCTCGCTCAGAGCCGAGAGAAGCAGCTTTGTGCAGAACCTTCTCTGGACGGTCAGCTGACATGCAGGTGGATGAAGGTGAATATTATTCTATTACATCTTATATATTATGAGATAATAAGAACTACTAGCTTTCCTCTTTATTAGCTTAATAACTTCCTTTAAAAACACTATGTTGTTTTTATCTGTGCTTTTATTCTGTGAAGCACTTTGTAAATACAGATTATTATTATTATTATTATTATTATTATTATTATTATTATTATTATTATATCACTGTTAGAATCATAGAGCTGAAAAAGACTGAAACTATTACTGAGCACGAGGTGGAGCTGAGAGCTGAATAACATGAAGACAGAGAACCCGTCGTCTGTGAGACGAGAGGAAGCATGAGAACATGAGAGTGTGTGTGTGTAACTGTGTGTGTAACAGCTACATTACATAACGCCTCATGTACATATTAAACACTTGTAATATAAAGTTGTGTTGATGTGAGTCATGAAGTGGGGAAGCTTCATGATATCTGTTAGTTACATGTATGACCCTGTTCACCTGTAGTGTGTACAACATGTATGACCCTGTTCACCTGTAGTGTGTACAACATGTATGACTCTGTTCACCTGTAGTGTGTACAACATGTATGACTCTGTTCACCTGTAGTGTGTACAACATGTATGACTCTGTTCACCTGTAGTGTGTACAACATGTATGACCCTGTTCACCTGTAGTGTGTACAACATGTATGAATGTTACAATACATATCTTTAAAGGAGCTTTTCTCTAAAGGAGCTTTTTCTCACACTCTTCAGCAGAAGTCTCCACTTCAGCAGCACTTACATACACCAAACTTTCCACTTTCATTCCTCTCTATATTCTGAAGCTTTGTGCAGAGGGCTTTGTTCACATGTCACTCACAGCTCATGTTATACACGCTACACTCACTACATGCAGCACATGCACAGAGTTATGGCCTTAATAGTAATTTTTGATTAAACAAACTGCTGACAGACGATGTGAAGACAAAGATCCCTCTGAGCAAGAGTTAAATAAGAACAGAAGAAGAGTTCAGTTTGTATATCTGTTAAAATAGGAACTGAAGGAAAGTGTTTAGGAACATAATCCTCGTCGACTCGACGGCTGCGATGATCAAGAGAAATAAAAGCCTCACACAGTTACACAACTGATCCAAGTGCTTTGATAATCATCTTCTGTCTTTATGAAAGGAACATTTCAGAGTTTGAGGAGTGTTGGTGGGAGAAGCATTTGGAGATATTCAATATTGTATGACTAAATAATAAATCAATAACGAAAGTAAATGTGTTCACTATCCAGGATGTTACCTACAAGTTCAAACACTTGTAATAGAAAGAATAAGTGTGTTAATGTGAGGAATGAACTGAAGGTTGTTCTCTTCTTCTCTGAACCTCCTGTGCATCACTGGTCCTGCAGTGCCACCTGCTGTTCGACTCGCTGCAGGACTTAGTGGATCACATCAACGACTTCCACGTTAAGCCTGAAAAGGATTGTGGGTACTGCTGCCAGTGGGAGGGCTGCGCTCGGAACGGCCGAGGTTTCAACGCCAGGTGAGAGTCCACACATGATATCCTGGAAGTCTTTCGTGTCCACATCCTCCGGATGCAGGTCCGCCGGCTCTGAACTCATAATGTTCTGAGCACAAAGTTGTGAAACGATATTATGTTAAAAAAACACACTTTTAATGAATAAAGTCTGACAATAGGAATATAGTGTAAGAGCCGGGTACATGCTGCTGTTTACCACTATAACCCATATATTATATTTTATTAATGATATTTATAACATATATATTATATTATATTAATGATATTTATAACATATATATTATATTATATTAATGATATTTATAACCCATATATTATATTATATTAATGATATTTATAACCTATATATTATATTATATTAATGATATTTATAACATATATATTATATTATATTAATGATATTTATAACCCATATATTATATTATATTAATGATATTTATAACCTATATATTATATTAATGATATTTATAACATATATATTATATTATATTAATGATATTTATAACCCATATATTATATTATATTAATGATATTTATAACATATATATTATATTATATTAATGATATTTATAACATATATATTATATTATATTAATGATATTTATAACATATATATTATATTATATTAATGATATTTATAACATATATATTATATTATATTAATGATATTTATAACCCATATATTATATTATATTAATGATATTTATAACCTATATATTATATTAATGATATTTATAACATATATATTATATTATATTAATGATATTTATAACCCATATATTATATTATATTAATGATATTTATAACATATATATTATATTATATTAATGATATTTATAACATATATATTATATTATATTAATGATATTTATAACCCATATATTATATTAATGATATTTATAACATATATATTATATTAATGATATTTATAACCTATATATTATATTATATTAATGATATTTATAACATATATATTATATTATATTAATGATATTTATAACCCATATATTATATTAATGATATTTATAACCCATATATTATATTATATTAATGATATTTATAACATATATATTATATTAATGATATTTATAACCCATATATTATATTAATGTTATTTATAACCCATATATTATATTATATTAATGATATTTATAACCCATATATTATATTAATGATATTTATAACATATATATTATATTATATTAATGATATTTATAACCCATATATTATATTATATTAATGATATTTATAACATATATATTATATTATATTAATGATATTTATAACCCATATATTATATTAATGATATTTATAACATATATATTATATTATATTAATGATATTTATAACATATATATTATATTAATGATATTTATAACCCATATATTATATTATATTAATGATATTTATAACATATTATATTATATTAATGATATTTATAACATATATATTATATTAATGATATTTATAACATATATATTATATTATATTAATGATATTTATAACATATATATCATATTATATTAATGATATTTATAACCTATATATTATATTAATGATATTTATAACATATATTAATGATATTTATAACATATATATTATATTATATTAATGATATTTATAACATATATATCATATTATATTAATGATATTTATAACATATATATCATATTATATTAATGATATTTATAACATATATATTATATTAATGATATTTATAACCCATATATTATATTATATTAATGATATTTATAACATATATATTATATTATATTAATGATATTTATAACATATATATTCCATCCATCCATCCATCGTCTACCGCTTATCCGGGATCGGGTCGCAGGGGCAGCAGTTCCAGTAAGGAACCCCAATCTTCCCTTCTCCGGGCCACATCCTCCAGCTCCGACTGGGGGATCCTGAGGCGTTCCCAGTGAGGAGATATAATCTCTCCACCGAGTCCTGGGTCTTCCCCGGGGTCTCCTCCCAGCTGGACGTGCCTGGAACACCTCCCTAGGGAGGCGCCCAGGTGGCATCCTTACTAGATGCCCGAACCACCTCAACTGGCTCCTTTCAACGTAAAGGAGCAGCGGCTCTACTCCGAGTCTCTCACGGATGGCTGAGCTTCTCACCCTATCTCTAAGGGAGACGCCAGCCACCCGTCTGAGAAAACCCATTTCGGCCGCTTGTACCCGTGATCTCGTTCTTTCGGTCATGACCCAGCCTTCATGACCATAGGTGAGGGTAGGAACGAAGATCGACCGGTAGATTGAGAGCTTTGCCTTCTGGCTCAGCTCTCTTTTCGTCACAACGGTGCGGTAAAGTGACTGTAATACCGCCCCCGCTGCTCCGATTCTCCGGCCAATCTCTCGCTCCATTGTCCCCTCACTCGCGAACAAGACCCCGAGGTACTTGAACTCCTTCACTTGGGGTAAAGGCTCATTCCCTACCTGGAGTAGACAATCCACCGGTTTCCTGCTGAGAGCCATGGCCTCAGATTTGGAGGTGCTGATCCTCATCCCAACCGCTTCACACTCGGCTGCGAACCGATCCAGTGACTGTTGAAGGTCACAGACCGATGATGCCATAAGGACCACATCATCTGCAAAGAGCAGCGATGAGATCCTCAGGTCACCGAACTGCAACCCCTCTCCTCCACGACTACGCCTCGATATCCTATCCATGAAAATCACGAACAGGATTGGTGATAAAGCGCAGCCCTGGCGGAGGCCAACATTCACGGGAAACGAGTCCGACTTACTGCCGAGTATCCGGACACAACTCTCGCTTTGGGCGTACAGGAATTGGATGGCCCTCAAAAGTGACCCCCTCACCCCATACTCCCGCAGCACCTCCCACAGTATCACCCGGGGGACCCGGTCATACGCCTTCTCCAGATCCACAAAACACATGTAGACCGGATGGGCGTACTCCCAGGCCCCCTCCAGGATCCTTGCGAGAGTGAAGAGTTGGTCCGTTGTTCCACGACCAGGACGGAATCCGCATTGTTCCTCTTCAATCAGAGGTTCTACTACCGGCCGAACCCTCCTTTCCAGTACCTTGGAGTAGACTTTACCAGGGAGGCTGAGAAGTGTGATACCCCTGTAGTTGGCACACACTCTCTGGTCCCCCTTTTTAAATAGGGGAACCACCACCCCGGTCTGCCAACCCCAAGGCACTGTCCCAGACTTCCACGCAATGTTGACGAGGCGTGTCAACCAAGACAGCCCCTCAACACCCAAAGCCTTCAGCATTTCTGGATGGATCTCATCAACCCCTGCAGCTTTGCCACTGTGGAGTTGTTTGACTACCTCAGTGACTTCCATCAGGGAAATTGACGATGCTCCCCCATCAGCTTCCAGCTCTGCCTCAACAATAGAGGGCGTGTTAGTCGGATTCAGGAGTTCCTCAAAGTGCTCCTTCCAGCGGCCGATAACCTTCTCAGTTGAAGTCAGCAGGGTCCCACCCTTGCTGTACACAGCTTGGATGGTTCCTCGCTTCCCCCTCCTGAGGTGCCGGATGGTTTTCCAGAAGCACCTTGGTGCCGACCGAAAGTCCTTCTCCATAGCTTCTCCGAACTTCTCCCACACCCGCTGCTTTGCCTCTGACACGGCAGAAGCTGCCGCCCTTCTAGTCCTTCGATACCCTGCAACTGTTTCCGGAGTCCTCCCAGATAACATAACCCGGAAGGACTCCTTCTTCAGTCGGACGGCTTCCCTGACCACCGGGGTCCACCATGGTGTTCGAGGGTTACCGCCCCTTGAGGCACCTAAGACCTTGAGACCACAGCTCATCACCGCAGCTTCAGCAATAGAGGTTTTGAACATCGCCCACTCAGGTTCAATGCCCCCAACCTCCACAGGGATGGCTGAAAAGCTCCGCCGGAGGTGTGAGTTAAAGATCCCCAGGACAGGGGCTTCCTCCAGACGTTCCCAGTTCACCCGCACTACCCGTTTGGGTTTACCAGGTCTGTCCAGAGTCTTCCCCCACCCCTTGATCCAACTCACCACCAGATGGTGATCAGTCGACAGCTCCGCCCCTCTCTTCACCCGAGTGTCCAAAACATGCGGCCTCAGGTCAGATGATACGATTACGAAATCGATCATTGACCTTTGGCCTAGGGTGCTCGGGTACCACGTGCACTTATGAGCATCCTTATGTTCGAACATGGTGTTTGTTATGGCCATTCCATGGCTAGCACAGAAGTCCAACAACAAACGACCGTTCGGGTTTAGATCAGGGAAGCCCTTCCTCCCAATCACGCCTCTCCAGGTGTCTCCATCGTTTCCCACGTGTGCGTTGAAGTCTCCCAGCAAGACTACAGAGTCCCCTACTGGAGCCCCCTGCAGGGCTCCATTCAGGGTCTCCAAGAAGGCCGAATACTCAGAACTGCGGTTTGGGGCATAGGCACAAACAACAGTCAGAGTTTGTCCCCCCATAACCCGAAGGCGTAGGGAGGCGACCCTCTCGTCCACCGGGATAAACTCCAACGTAGCGGCGCTCAGCCGGGGGCTAGTGAGTATCCCCACCCCGGCCCGACGCCTCACACCTAGGG
>NW_021167060.1:492500-572500 GCF_900634415.1 Cottoperca gobio
CATGCAGAACATGGAGAACATGCTGAACATGCAGAACATGCCGAACATGCAGAACATTCAGAACATTCAGAACATACAGAATATGCAGAACATGTAGAACATGTAGAACATGCAGAACATGGAGAACATGGAGAACATGCAGAACATGGAGAACATGCAGAACATGGAGAACAAGCAGAACATGCAGAACATGAAGAACATGCAGAACATGGATAACATGCAGAACATGAAGAACATGCAGAACATGCAGAACATACAGAACATGCAGAACATGGAGAACATACAGAACATGCAGAACATGCAGAAAATGTAGAACATGCAGAACATAAAGAACATGGAGAACATGCTGAACATGGAGAACTTGCAGAACATGGAGAACATGCAGATCATGCAGAACATGCTGAACATGGAGAACATGCAGAACATGGAGAACATGCTGAACATGCAGAACATGCAGAACATGGAGAACATGCAGAACATGCAGAACATGGAGAACATGCAGAACATGGAGAACATGCAGAACATGTAGAACATGTAGAACATGCAGAACATGCAGAACATGCAGAACATGGAGAACATGGAGAACATGCAGAACATGGAGAACATGCAGAACATGTAGAACATGTAGAACATGCAGAACATGGAGAACATGCAGAACATGGAGAACATGCAGAACATGCAGAACATGGATAACATGCAGAACATGGAGAACAAGCAGAACATGCAGAACATGCAGAACATGAAGAACATGCAGAACATGTAGAACATACAGAACATGGAGAACATGCAGAACATGGAGAACATGCTGAACATGCAGAACATGCCGAACATGCAGAACATGCAGAACATTCAGAACATACAGAATATGCAGAACATGTAGAACATGTAGAACATGCAGAACATGGAGAACATGCAGAACATGGAGAACATGCAGAACATGCAGAACATGGAGAACAAGCAGAACATGCAGAACATGGAGAACATGCAGAACATGAAGAACATGCAGAACATGCAGAACATACAGAACATGCAGAACATGGAGAACATACAGAACATGCAGAACATGCAGAAAATGTAGAACATGCAGAACATAAAGAACATGGAGAACATGCTGAACATGGAGAACTTGCAGAACATGCAGAACATGGAGAACATGCAGATCATGCAGAACATGCTGAACATGGAGAACATGCAGAACATGGAGAACATGCTGAACATGCAGAACATGCAGAACATGGAGAACATGCAGAACATGCAGAACATGGAGAACATGCAGAACATGGAGAACATGCAGAACATGTAGAACATGTAGAACATGCAGAACATGGAGAACATGCAGAACATGCAGAACATGGAGAACATGGAGAACATGCAGAACATGGAGAACATGCAGAACATGTAGAACATGTAGAACATGCAGAACATGGAGAACATGGAGAACATGCAGAACATGGAGAACATGGAGAACAAGCAGAACATGCAGAACATGAAGAACATGCAGAACATGGATAACATGCAGAACATGAAGAACATGCAGAACATGCAGAACATACAGAACATGCAGAACATGGAGAACATACAGAACATGCAGAACATGCAGAAAATGTAGAACATGCAGAACATAAAGAACATGGAGAACATGCTGAACATGGAGAACTTGCAGAACATGGAGAACATGCAGATCATGCAGAACATGCTGAACATGGAGAACATGCAGAACATGGAGAACATGCTGAACATGCAGAACATGCAGAACATGGAGAACATGCAGAACATGCAGAACATGGAGAACATGCAGAACATGGAGAACATGCAGAACATGTAGAACATGTAGAACATGCAGAACATGCAGAACATGCAGAACATGGAGAACATGGAGAACATGCAGAACATGGAGAACATGCAGAACATGTAGAACATGTAGAACATGCAGAACATGGAGAACATGCAGAACATGGAGAACATGCAGAACATGCAGAACATGGATAACATGCAGAACATGGAGAACAAGCAGAACATGCAGAACATGCAGAACATGAAGAACATGCAGAACATGTAGAACATACAGAACATGGAGAACATGCAGAACATGGAGAACATGCTGAACATGCAGAACATGCCGAACATGCAGAACATGCAGAACATTCAGAACATACAGAATATGCAGAACATGTAGAACATGTAGAACATGCAGAACATGGAGAACATGCAGAACATGGAGAACATGCAGAACATGCAGAACATGGAGAACAAGCAGAACATGCAGAACATGGAGAACATGCAGAACATGAAGAACATGCAGAACATGCAGAACATACAGAACATGCAGAACATGGAGAACATACAGAACATGCAGAACATGCAGAAAATGTAGAACATGCAGAACATAAAGAACATGGAGAACATGCTGAACATGGAGAACTTGCAGAACATGCAGAACATGGAGAACATGCAGATCATGCAGAACATGCTGAACATGGAGAACATGCAGAACATGGAGAACATGCTGAACATGCAGAACATGCAGAACATGGAGAACATGCAGAACATGCAGAACATGGAGAACATGCAGAACATGGAGAACATGCAGAACATGTAGAACATGTAGAACATGCAGAACATGGAGAACATGCAGAACATGCAGAACATGGAGAACATGGAGAACATGCAGAACATGGAGAACATGCAGAACATGTAGAACATGTAGAACATGCAGAACATGGAGAACATGCAGAACATGCAGAACATGGAGAACATGCAGAACATGCAGAACATGGATAACATGCAGAACATGGAGAACAAGCAGAACATGCAGAACATGCAGAACATGAAGAACATGCAGAACATGTAGAACATACAGAACATGGAGAACATACAGAACATGCAGAACATGCAGAACATGTAGAACATAAAGAACATAAAGAACATGGAGAACATGCAGAACATGGAGAACATGCAGAACACGCAGAACATGGAGAACATGCAGAACATGCAGAACATGGAGAACATGGAGAACATGCAGAACATGGAGAACATGCAGAACATGTAGAACATGTAGAACATGCAGAACATGGAGAACATGCAGAACATGCAGAACATGGAGAACATGGAGAACATGCAGAACATGCAGAACATGGATAACATGCAGAACATGGAGAACAAGCAGAACATGCAGAACATGCAGAACATGAAGAACATGCAGAACATGTAGAACATACAGAACATGGAGAACATACAGAACATGCAGAACATGCAGAACATGTAGAACATAAAGAACATAAAGAACATGGAGAACATAAAGAACATGGAGAACATGCAGAACACGCAGAACATGGAGAACATGCAGAACATGCAGAACATGGAGAACATGCAGAACATGCAGAACATGGAGAACATGCAGAACATGCAGAACATGGAGAACATGCAGAACATGGAGAACATGGAGAACATGCAGAACATGGAGAACATGCAGAACATGGAGAACATGCAGAACATGGAGAACATGCAGAACATGCAGAACATGCAGAACATGGAGAACATGGAGAACATGCAGAACATGGAGAACATGCAGAACATGCAGAACATGCAGAACATGCTGAACATGGAGAACATGCAGAACATGGAAAGGTGTGTGTGGTCGACGAGGGGCTGAAGGCTCTAACACAGAGCGGGACATCGTCCGGCCCGCCGGCGGTCCCTGACTGGCCCGCGTGAGACCGCTGGTGAATTAGGTATCAAACATAAACTGCGTACAACTGACGTTTGTATTTATTTTGAAGGTGACTGCTAATTTTGAATTTACGTGCGTGCGTGGGGGCGTGCCTGCAGCGTTCGGCGCCTTCACTGTCATGTGTTGGCGAACAGACGCTGACGAGAGGTGTGAGCTAGCCGTTAGCCGTTAGCCCTCAGAAATGTCAGCTCACGTTAAAAAAAGAAAGATGTTATTAACAAAACATGGACTTCTGAGTCGAAGTGTCAGAGTCTCACACCTGTTTATATGTATTTGCATTGTATTTGTTTTTTACTGTCATGGAGTAATTCATTCTCCCTCTCTCGTTGTCTCTGCGTCCTGCAGGAGAGAAGCCCTACATCTGTCCTTATGAAGGCTGCAGCAAACGTTACTCCAACTCCAGCGACCGCTTCAAACACACCCGCACGCATTACGTGGACAAGCCCTACTACTGCAAGATGGCAGGCTGCCTGAAGCGCTACACGGACCCCAGCTCGCTCCGCAAGCACATCAAGGCCCACGGGCACTTTGTGGCGCAGGAGCACAGCGCTGCGAGCAGGCTGGGGCCGGGGCTGAGCCTCGCCGTGCACCACAGTGCAGCCGAACTGCCCTCTATAGGCGGGGCCCACATTATCATCCCCGGGGCCACTGCGGCTCTTCTCGGGGGTCTGGGGACGTCTTTGCCTCTCTCTGCTTTCTGCCACGCCAGAGCCCTGGGCCACCATGTGGCTCCACTCTTCTCATTGGCTGCAGGAGGCGGCTTGGGGCCGCTCAGCCTCTCGGACTCTCCTCTGTTTCACTTTGGACTTTCAGCTGCATCCATGTTGGGGCTGGGAGCTCTGGGGGGTCTGGGGCGGATGGCTGGGAAGCAGATGGAAGAGGAAGAGGAGGAAGGAGAGGAGGGGGAGGCGCTTAACCTGTGTGCAGGGGTGGGGCACAGACGAGGTGACCCCTTGTCCTGGGTGGTTGTTCCTCCGAGGGCGCTCCTCCTAAAACCAGCTGTTGTCAGCTAGGATGTGCACTCAGCCAGGCACAGAACCAGAGAGTGTGTGTGTGTGTGTGTGTGTGTGTGTGTGTGTGTGTGTGTGTGTGTGTGTGTGTGTGTGTGTAAGGGATCAAAGGTCACTGTCACCTGCAAAACCATGAAAATCACTTCAGTCATTCCAGCCCAGAAACAACTGAAGACAGACAGAGAGACACAAGTGTGTGTGATGAGTGTAAACTGAAACTAGAGATGAGTGTTGGGTTTCCAAAGTCTAACACTTTAAAGGGTTAGTGTACCCAGAGGACAAAGGGAGAGGAAACACAGTATCCAGCCATGCAGATCCATTTTCATCTGCCGACATTTTGAGGTGTTTTTCTTAGAGTTCTGGCAACAGCACTAAATAGTATAGAATAATAGTATAATGTATTTTTAAAAGTCCCGGTTATTTTGGATAATCCACGGCATCAGTGTGAACACTTTCTTTATTTGAACTGCTTTGCAATGAGATTTTCAGATTTCTAGCCACAGCACTCCTCTGTAACATCCAGCAGCAGGAGACTCCTCTGTAACATCCAGCAGGAGTCTCCTCTGTAACATCCAGCAGGAGGAGACTCCTCTGTAACATCCAGCAGGAGACTCCTCTGTAACATCCAGCAGGAGACTCCTCTGTAACATCCAGCAGCAGGAGACTCCTCTGTAACATCCAGCAGCAGGAGACTCCTCTGTAACATCCAGCAGGAGACTCCTCTGTAACATCCAGCAGGAGGAGACTCCTCTGTAACATCCAGCAGGAGACTCCTCTGTAACATCCAGCAGGAGACTCCTCTGTAACATCCAGCAGGAGACTCCTCTGTAACATCCAGCAGGAGACTCCTCTGTAACATCCAGCAGGAGGAGACTCCTCTGTAACATCCAACAGGAGGAGACTCCTCTGTAACATCCAGCAGGAGGAGACTCCTCTGTAACATCCAGCAGGAGACTCCTCTGTAACATCCAGCAGGAGACTCCTCTGTAACATCCAGCAGGAGGAGACTCCTCTGTAACATCCAGCAGGAGACTCCTCTGTAACATCCAGCAGGAGACTCCTCTGTAACATCCAGCAGGAGACTCCTCTGTAACATCCAGCAGGAGGAGACTTCTCTGTAACATCCAGCAGGAGACTCCTCTGTAACATCCAGCAGGAGGAGACTCCTCTGTAACATCCAGCAGGAGGAGACTCCTCTGTAACATCCAGCAGGAGACTCCTCTGTAACATCCAGCAGGAGGAGACTCCTCTGTAACATCCAGCAGGAGACTCCTCTGTAACATCCAGCAGGAGGAGACTCCTCTGTAACATCCAGCAGGAGGAGACTCCTCTGTAACATCCAGCAGGAGACTCCTCTGTAACATCCAGCAGGAGGAGACTCCTCTGTAACATCCAGCAGCAGGAGACTCCTCTGTAACATCCAGCAGGAGACTCCTCTGTAACATCCAGCAGGAGACTCCTCTGGTTGTATAGAAGTCTATGAGAAAATGTTTCTTCTTCTCTCTTGATTTATTAACTCAGTAACATTTTCCTGAGTTTATGTCTCAATCTGTAGTTTTAAGTCTTCTTCAACATGATGTTCATTTAGTAATTTATGGAAACATTTAAAATAGAGGATAAAGCAGCGTCTCTTTAGGGCGGGGCTAACTGTCACGCCGTTGTCTCTCCGACTGCTTCATGAAAGCTGTACTCGGCTCCATGCTGTCTGTCACTTTTGGTTGCAAATAACCAAGATGCCAAACTTGAGGCTTGAAAACTATATTATATAGACTTGCTAAATACAGTTATGATCAATATGCATGTCAATCTCAGATGGTTAACAAGCTGTTAACTTTGTTGCTCTTCTTAACATTAAAGTTGCTTTAGAGGTGGATATCTCAAAACCACGGGAACTACATCTGTCTGCACGGCTGGATACCACGTCAGTGAGAAAACATGTGCGAGTTGATATTCCTTTCTCCTCATTCATCGACACTTTGACTTCATGCTCAGAGAACATTTAACGACGGACAATCACCTGTGATCACTAATCCAGGTCATGAAACCAGCAGATGCACTAAACATTTTGTACCTTTTATGTTTGACAATCCCCACGATGAGGGGAGCAACGAGACGTACGGTCCGAGCACAATGAACGAGTGAGACATTAATGAACACGTGTTGCAGACTTCACAGAGATCTGACAGCGTTTCATCCAGTTACATGTTTTCCTTCAGGCAAAGAGTTTGTGCACTTCAGGGTTACATTTCAAAATAGCAAAGGTGTTCCAGGCACGTCCAGCTGGGAGGAGACCCCGGGGAAGACCCAGGACTCGGTGGAGAGATTATATCTCCTCACTGGGAACGCCTCAGGATCCCCCAGTCGGAGCTGGAGGATGTGGCCCGGAGAAGGGAAGATTGGGGTTCCTTACTGGAGCTGCTGCCCCTGCGACCCGATCCCGGATAAGCGGTAGACGATGGATGGATGGATGGAAATCAATCATTTGAAAAATTTGACACCAACTCCCACAAACAGCTGACATTTAATGACTGTTTACGATATGTATGTTTGAGAAGATGAGTCTTGGAAGCACATTTCACTTGGTGGTGGTTGATTTGGAATCTGATTTACAGACATTAAAACAAGTGTCTGTGGATTTAATGTGGTACATTCACCGTCATGTGCGACATGTAAAAGCTTCCCCCTAACCTGCTGCATTTTCAAGCCCAAAGCAAAATAAATAATTAGCCAAAGCTCCCGACGCCCCCGACGCCACGCGTGAATCTCCCCGATGTTCTCGTCGTGAAGGGATCTCAGTGTGTCGATGAGACGTAGACGTTTACGATGTGTGATGTTATAATCCACACGACGCTGTCTGTTTGACCATGTGATTTTTCAAGTCGCAAGACATAAACTGTGTTGACGCAGCTGAATGCAGGTTGGAGGTTAAGTCCTCTGCTTGCAGTTCATCGTAGCTCGTTCTTCGCTCTATTAATCATTCCGAGACAACGATCTGGACAGGATCCGCCTTGCCTTTCAGAACAACTGAGGGAAACATTCAATTAGTAACAAGGTAGACAAAGGTGTGTATTTGGCAACAATGAGTACACATTTGCTTTACAAAAAGGTTTCCAAGAAGAAACCAAACATTGGTTAGAAGGCTGAAGGAGAAACGTTTGACAAAGGCCTCTGAGGCCAGAATCCATGTGGGTTTATCTCGTATCCTGTTTGCACGTTGATTGATTCTAATCTGTCTTTCAAAATGTGTCCAAGTGCCTTCATCTGAAATTATATCACAATATATGAAACATATTTACACAAATGTCAAATGTATAAATGTACTTTCCATTACATTTGATCTGAAATGTAATAACTTGACAACAGATGTGATTTGTACATCAGGGGCACTGCAACACTTTCCGATGACTCAACGTCAATAAACACACGTTAAAAACATGGCTTCTGTGTGTGTCACTAGCTGCAAGCCTTACCTTTCACTTTCATTTGACTTGACAGATAAAAACAGAAATGAAGATAAAAGGAGAATAAACAATACGTTCACAATAAGTTAGAGTTGTATTGTGATTGAATACAAAGCATTTCTTTCTGCTTCATTGTTTGACTGTAATTCAGATGGTTTTACATTTTCAATGAGTCACTGAATTATCTCAACTGACATTATATTAGTATTATTACTTCTGAAGGCGGGGAAGGTAACGTATTCCCTGAACTAACCCTTTACTAAAGTTGACTTTCAGGAAGTTGACAGTTTGTAATGTAGGTCCAGGGAGTGTCTCAGTGTGACGTGAGGAGGAAACGCTCCACTCCTAATCTGCAGTTAATATCCACAGACTCACCGGGTTCTTTAGTGTCACTGCTGAAGGGCTTATACAACATATACAACCAGTATTATAACTATACATAACTTTATATAACTATATTTAACTGTATATAACTATGTATAATATATATAGTTGGATATAACTATGTATCACTGTGTTGATCACATGATGCACATTGACTGACAGCTTGGGGAGTAACATGGAGCGCGTGATGTAACAGCAGAGTTGGATCAAGTCTTTGAGTTTAGTCTCAAGTCCACTTCTGATGCTCTTCATTTTAGAGCCACTAACATGTTTCAACCTTGCATCTGAAATAATGACGAAGCGGACATAAACACTCTGTGCACGTTGAGCTCCAGGGCCGTGTGATAAGGCAGCCTTCACAAAACACTTTCTTCAGTTTATTTCTGAGATAAGACGGAGACCATTAACCCTTTGTCAAGACATCCTGCACGTTAATCAGTGAGCGTTCGAAGTGCAGGTGGGGAAATGATGTTACCTTTGGACAGAGCCAGGCTAGCTGTTCCCCCTGTTTCTAGTCTTTACGTTAAACTAAGCGAAGCTACGCGACTGTTGTTTAAAACCCACAACAAGCTCCAAATCCACAAAGTAGAATAAAATGTGTGGATCGCTTTAGAGTCTGTGGCGGACCCTGGTCGGAGCTGCTGCTGCGCTATGATTGGCCGGTCTGTGTTGGAGGGGCGGGACTCTAGTCAATGAATCCAACACTAGCAAAGACACACCTGAAAGTTGTGTGTGTGTGTATGTGTGTATGTGTGTGTGTATGTGTGTATGTGTGTATGTGTGTGTGTATGTGTGTGTGTGTGTATGTATGTGTGTATGTATGTGTGTATGTGTGTATGTGTGTATGTGTGTGTGTATGTGTGTGTGTGTATGTATGTGTGTATGTATGTGTGTATATGTGTATGTGTGTGTGTGTGTATGTGTGTGTGTGTGTGTGTGTGTGTGTGTGTGTGTGTGTGCGCGCGTGCGAGTGTGTGCGCGCGTGCGAGTGTGTGTGTGTGTGTATGTGTGTGTGTGTGTGTGTGTGCGAGTGTGTGTGTGTGTGTGTGTGTTGTGTGTATGTGTGTGCGAGTGTGTGTGTGCGCGCGTGCGAGTGTGTGTGTGTGTGTCTGTTTGTCTGTGTGTGTGTGTGTGTATGTGTGTGTGTGTGTGTGTGTGTGTGCGTGCGAGTGTGTGTGTGAGTGTGTGTGTGCGAGTGTGTGTGTGTGTGTGTGTGTGTCTGTTTGTCTGTGTGTGTGTGTGTGTGTGACTGAGCATACCGTCAACAGAAGGTGTGGCGCTGCCTCTCCCTGCAGATGTCACTTCACAGTAGTTCAGAGGTTAGTTATGAAGGAGCTCCTCTTACTTGAATAATCACACCCATCAGGAGACAAGTAAACATTCAGGGAGACTTAAGGAGGCAGAGTCGCGGCAGTCATGCGGGTCCGAGAGTCTGTCTCAGGTGTGCACTGTCTGAAAAGGTAAGAGCCTCCACCTGCAGAATAAAACGGACCTTTATTCTGATGGAAATTCCCGTTTTTGTGTTAAATCGACCGTGAGGCAGATTATTCCGTTTCACCGTTAACGGAAGAAACGACGCGTTGAGGTCTCAGGTGCGTTCAGACTTCAGCTTCACTGTAATGAACATTTAAAGAGACACGAGCTGCGCATTCATATTCAGTGGCGGAAAGTCACTTTACTCAACTTGTTGTTAATGCTAATACTTTTACTTTACAGTTTTTAATTGTATTTAGTATTTTTACACTGTAGTGGAAGAACTACTTTAATAAAAAGTAGTTATTCCACTTGCTGCTGTGGACTGAGCCCTCTCACGCCTCGTGCTGCCTCACAGTCGGAAGTTCCTACTTTTGCTTTATGTCCCAGAAACCTTCCGCCATTCTGTATAAGTCCACTAATAGAGAGAGCTGGAAATGATTGTGTTCTTGTGTTGTGAAAAGACTAATAATACAATGAGAGCAAGTTTTAATATTATTACTGCATTATTCCTGTCCACAGGCCCCCCTCCCTCCTGATCTCATCCTCAATATGCTAAGGTCTCTTAAATGTGTTTACTGTCTGGGTTTGAACCGGGACACTTCCTGTTCACTCTCACCAGTCCAGTGCTGGTATCAGGCCTTCCCCCAGCTGTGCCTACAGAATGCTGTGTTACCCAAGTTGATTATATTGAACATTACATATTTCTAATACATATATACTAGATACACAACATATACTAGTAAAACCTACTTAAACAAAAACATATACTCATAAAAACCTACTAAAAACACACACTCATAAAACAACACTATCTTCATTAAGATTGCAAATATACGTAATTATAATAATAAGTTCCTTTTTCTTTTTAACAGAATAATAATATTTAAGAAACGTATTTATAATTCAATCATAAATGTGTGGATAATATATTTTAAATATAATTTATTAGAATTTGTAACGACTTTCAAGTCCACTGAACATATCATTTAAATACATTTGAAGTTGGAATAAAGAGATTTTAAAGTAATGAATTAGTAAAAAGAAGTTGTACTTAAGTTCATGGTTTCATCTCAAAACAGAGTCAGTTTACAAATTAAATCAATAAATACACAATTCATTCAAATGACAAGTGTATTTGTAGTATTTTTGTGTCTCTGTGTCTCTTTGTAGTCTGTTTTTGTCTTTTTGTGTCTCTTTGTAGTCTTTTTGTGTCTCTTCGTAGTCTTCTTGTGTCTCTTTGTGTCTGTTCGTAATCTTTTTGTGTCTCTTTGTTTCTCTTTGCAGTCTTTTTGTGTCTCTTCCTGTTTGGTACGTGTATCTTCGAGTGACATTTTGTACCGACACTTGTTCTTGTGTCCGTTCAGTCATCCATCCATGTTATTCCTGTTTATTCGGCCCGCTCTTACAGTATTGTCACAACCCAGGCTCTAGGGCATGACAAACAAACGGGTAGGACACGAAATGCCAAAATATATAAGCTATTTATTTACAACCAGGGCATAAGTTGCCAGGCAAGTTATGTAAACAAAAGACAAAGACAAAACAACGGGGTTTCCTGGTTGAGGGAGAGAGCAGCATTGCGGATGCTGGGCCTTTTATATCCTGAAGAGCACTGCGCCCAGGTGCTCCAGATCTGACGGGATACTGCCATCAGTTCCACTGACCCCTTAAAGAGATTCAACAGAGTGACTGACACAAGACAGGTTAAGCAGGGGCCATCACAGTATTAATACGGTTTATAGATTTCTTTATCTTATCTCAATAATACTGTAGTCTAGGGGTCACCAACCTTTTTGATACTGAGAGCTACTTCAAGGTGCTGAATAATACTAATAATAAGCTTTATTTGTAGAGCACCTTTCATACAAGAAGTGCAGCCCAAAGTGCTTCACAGCAAAAACATAACAATTAGTAAGGACAGAATAAGAGCATTTACAGAACAATAATCACAGTGTAGATGTACATGAGTCTGAAGTACCATTATAACAATAGCCAGAATTAAAATAGTCTAAAATAGTATAAATTAACATTGGCACACCATTCTTGTAGATGTTTGAAACGATCAGAGCCACATGTTGAAAGTATGAGATCAACAATGGGCCCCTGTGGCCCTTCAGCTGGTTTACTCCCTTTGCTACCCATTCCTGGTCGTCTTTGGCAAACTCTTTATTGACCCTTGTATTTACGTTTACAGCGTCGACCTCTTTGTTGACCTTTTAACGTATAAAACACAAACATCTCCGTGAGTCCAGATTCTTTTGGCAAATTCTTGGTTAAAGCCCGCTTCATAAACAAACCCGTTTGTTAAGTTTTATGAAACCTATCGGTTAAAGACAGTATTTCTCCAACATATTCTTTAATCTTTCACTTTTCCACTAATTGTGTAAAGAACATGTAATCACATTTATCAGAGAAACTTCCTCTTTTTCCCGTGGTAACACCGTCTATTTGATCTCAAGTTTTTCAAAAATACACACTCTGAAATTTATCTCAGTTACCTTTATACATTCAATGTTAAACCAGTAATAATTCACCATGAAAAGGCTAAGATAAAAAAAATATGAAATATCACCATTAAAAGGCTAAAGTAAAGAGATATAAAATATCACTATTAAAGTGATATGTCTTCAGTTTACTTTTGAAGATATTGAGCGAGCTTGCCTCCCTAATGTCTGCAGGTAAAGTGTTCCATAACTTTGGTGCATAATTGCTAAACGCTGCATCCCCAATTTTCTTTTGGATGTTTCTGGGAACATTTAATAAACCAGTAGTGGATGATCGTAATGTTCTTGGGGGCACATAGTTTATTAGAGAGTTGGCAGTGTAACTTGGTGCGGTTCCGTTTAGGGCTTTGTATACAAGAAGGAGGACATTAAAATCAATTCTAAAAGTTACTGGAAGCCAGTGTAGAGCAGCTAACACTGGACTGATGTGGTCTCTCCTCTTGGTTCTAGTCAGCAGCCTCGCTGCAGCGTTTTGGATGAGCTGAAATCTCTCCGTTGTTTTTTTTGGGAGGCCGGTAAAGAGTGCATTACAGTGATCGAGTCGGCTTGATCGTATCCGCCCCATCTTAGCTGCTCCCGCTAGCATGTCTCAGCGAGAAGGGAAATGGAGATTTAGCTTACAGGGTCAGAGTTCATATATACATAAAACATTTTAGTTTTTTAAATTCTATATTCAATATTGTCATTTTAAAATAAAGAATAATTCAAGTGTTATTGATATAAAAAACAGCAAAACAATTAAATACACATTTTAGATGCTTCATGGTGACGAGTGCTATTTTTAGAACATGCCCTGCGGGCTACTCACGTGGTCCCTGCGGGCGACCAAGTGCTGCATTGGCTACCCCTGCTTTAGACATTGTTTCACACCTGATTTAAGGCTCCTGTGTGTTGATATTTGCTTTGCTATTAGTATGAGATATCCACCACAAATAATCCTCCATAAATCTGGTCAAATTCATTCAAAAAAGACACTTTTTACAACTCCAGAACTGTCCTGAGAAGCATCATGACTCTCTAGTTATTTAGCCTCTTGTTGTTGTTTTGTGTCTCTTTGTAATCTGTTTGTTTCTCTTACTCGTTGGCACGTGTCTCTTTGAGGGACATTTTGCAGGGTCAGGGGGGCCGACGTCACTTGGTGCTCCGGGCCTGTTCAATAATCCATCCATAGTTTTAATGGGGTCAATTTTCCAAATGTAGACAAAAACGGTGGTAGCCCACAACTAAATCACTGACTTATTATACCCCCAATAAGTTCCACCAGTTTTAACTTTGCCTTTCTTGTCTTTTTAGAAAACTTGGTCAGAGCCTGTGTTGTCAGAAGAAGCCTTTGTTGAACTCCTGCTTCCAGTTCCTGCTCCTGTTCTGTCTGGTGCTTCTCGTCTTGTGTTGCATTCTGTCCAGCAGCTGGTCATGGTGGGACAGCTTTCCACTCTGGGAGCACTACGAGAGGTTTTTTCAAACCAATCAGGATAAACGGCCTCTTCTTTTTAATGTCCATTCATTAGACAAAGTCAAACCAAAAGAAATCTATCAAACCACAAAACGCCCTATGGTACCACCTACTCTACCACCTACAGTACCACCTACTGTACCACCTACTGTACCACCTACGGTACCCCATACGGTACCACCTACTTTACCACCTACTCTACCACCTACGGTACCCCATACGGTACCACCTACTCTACCACCTACGGTACCACCTACGGTACCACCTACTGTTCTTCCCACGGGTCTTCATTTCCATCAGGGTTACCCACGCAACTACCAATTTATTATGGATAACAAAGAGGTGTGCAAGACCAAGACCCCATTCCTGGTCCTGATGGTTCCAGTGGAACCAAAAAACGTGGAAGCTCGAGACGCCATCCGGCAGACATGGGGCAACGGCAGCGTGGTTCAGGGCGAGGTGGTGCTTACTCTGTTCATGCTGGGCCTCTATAGAGGAGCTGATGTCGATCAGCTGCAGGAGAAGCTTAAACAGGAGAATCTACAGCACCACGACTTGATCCAGAGTGACTTCATGGACACGTACCTCAATCTGACCATCAAAACCATGGTGATCATGGACTGGCTGAGCACACGCTGCCCTACAGCAGCATACGCCATGAAGGTTGACTCGGACATGTTCCTGAACATTGATAATTTAGTCATCATGCTACATAAACCAGACATCCCCAAGCTGAACTACCTGACAGGGAGGCTTATGTGGAACATTCCGGTCATCCGCTCAAAGAACTCCAAGTGGTACGTCCCTGAGGAGATGTACCCAGAACACCTATACCCCACCTACACCCTGGGCATGGGATACATCTTCTCCAACGATCTTCCACAGAGATTTGTGGAGGCCTCAAAATCAATCCAACCCTTTAACATCGAGGATGCTTATATTGGAATGTGCATGAAAAAGCTCGGACTTGCTCCCAAATCACCGCCAGACCCCTCCCAGTTCAAGGCCTATAACACAAGATATAATCGCTGCGAATACTCCAAGATCATCACATACATTCTTGGGTCTTCACAAGAGTTGGTGAAATACTGGACAGACTTGAAGAAGCCTGAACCCCCTTGTTAGGACAATGACACTGAGAAATCTGAGTGGCAGTGAACTGGAAGGTTAACTTATTTATGCATTTCTACTGTACTGGTGGAAGATTATCAGGACATCCTCATTTCAGAATCAAGCCTTGGATCAGCAACGTGTATTTAAATATATGAAGGAAATGTTTATTCGTACTGGTGGTGGAAATGTGAATGAGGGGAATTAAAGGTAACCTTTTGATAACTAATGTTGTAGAGCAGCGTTACCACCTGTGTAGTACAGTGCCCTCCAGAATTATTGGCACTCCTTTAGTAAAAGTTTGCAAAACAGGCTGTAGAATGTCTTTTGTTTATCGTCCTGGCCTTTCACTTAAAACATTCACATAAATCTGACCTTTTCACTGAAGTAAAATTATTTTTTTGACTTTCAATAAATATTTTTCTCCAAAACATGTGTGCCACATTTATTGACACCCTTTCATTTAATATTTTGTGCAGCCTCCTTTTGCCAGGATTACAGCTCTGAGTCTTCTCCTGTGATGCCTGATGAGGTTGGTGAACACATGGCACGGGATCTGAGACCATTCTTCCACATCTCTCCAGATCCTTCAGATTCAGAGGTTGCCGCTTGTGATCTCTCCTCTTCAGCTCATCCCACACATGTTCTATAGGATTTAGGTCCGGGGATTGTGGTGGCAAAACCTTTATTCTGTGGTCAGTAAACCATTGTTGTGTAGATTTTGAGGTGTGCTTTGGATCATTGTCCTGGTGGCAGGTCCAGCCACGGCCCATTCGGGCCGAGGCTGTTAGGTTTTCATTTAATATCTGCTGGTATTTGATAGAATCCATGATACCATGTATCCTAACAAGTTGTCCTGGGCCTTTGGAAGAAAAACAGCCCCACCACCATACTTCACAGTGGGTATAAGATGCTTCTCTGTCTACTCCAAAGCCACCTTTGTTGCCAAGAAGCTCTATTTTGGTCTCATCAAACCATATAACCCTGTCCCATTCAAAGTCCCAGTATCGTTAGACAAACTGGAGGTGCTTTAGTTTGTTGTTCATTGACAGCAATGGCTTTTTTCTGGCAACCCTCCAAAAACAACTTGTGGGGATGTAGGTGGCGTCTGATGGTCGTTTTTGAGACTTTCTGACCCCAAGACTCAACTAACCTCGGCTGTGATCCTTGGAGATTCTTTTGCCAGTTGAACCATCCTCCTTACGGTGTGTGTCAGTGTACACACACGTCCTCCTCACGGTGTGTGTCAGTAGTCAGTGTACACACGTCCTCTTCCAGGTGTGTGTCAGTGTACATACGTCCTCTTCCAGGCTGATTCTTAACATCTCCTGTTGCTTTAAACTTCTTAATTTTTGCCCTGATAGTGGAAATGGGAATTTTCAACCGTTTCAAGATATTCTTAGATCCATTTCCTAATTTGTGCAGCTCAACAACTTTTCTGTGCCTGTGTCACCTCATATTAATAACCCAGTGAAACAGGAAGTCAGGGTTGACACTGAAGAGTTCAGACACAGACAAACACAGAGACACACAGAGACAGACAGACACACAGAGACAGAGAGACAGACAGAGACACAGAGAGAGAGAGACACACACAGAGAGAGACACACAGAGACAGAGACACACAGAGAGAGACAGACAGAGAGAGACAGAGACAGAGAGAGACAGAGACAGAGACAGAGACAGACAGACAGAGACAGACAGACAGAGACAGACAGACAGAGACAGACAGACAGACAGACAGAGACAGACAGAGAGACACAGACAGAGAGACACAGACAGAGACAGAGAGAGAGACAGAGAGAGACAGAGAGAGACACACAGACAGAGACAGAGAGAGAGACACACAGACAGAGACAGAGAGAGAGACACACAGACAGAGACAGAGACAGAGAGAGACACAGAGACAGAGACACACAGAGAGAGAGACACACAGAGAGAGACACACAGAGAGAGAGACACAGAGAGAGAGAGAGAGACACAGAGAGAGACACACAGAGACAGAGACACACAGAGAGAGACAGACAGAGAGACAGACAGAGAGGCAGACAGAGAGAGACAGAGACAGACACAGAGAGAGACACAGACAGATACAGAGACAGAGAGAGAGAGACAGAAAGAAAGAGAGAGAGAGAGACAGAGACAGAGAGAGACAGAGACAGAGAGAGACAGACAGAGAGAGACAGACAGAGAGAGACAGACAGACAGACAGAGACAGACAGAGAGACAGAGAGAGAGACACACAGACAGAGACAGAGAGAGACACACAGACAGAGACAGAGAGAGAGACACACAGACAGAGACAGAGAGAGAGACAGACAGACACAGACAGAGAGACACACAGAGAGAGACAGAGAGACACAGACAGAGAGACAGACAGAGAGACAGACACAGACAGAGACAGAGAGACAGAGAGAGACAGAGAGAGACACAGAGAGAGACAGAGAGAGAGACAGAGAGAGAGACAGAGACAGAGAGACACAGAGACAGAGAGACACAGACAGAGAGAGGCAGACAGACAGGCAGACAGAGAGAGAGACAGAGACAGACAGAGAGACAGACACAGAGAGAGACACAGACAGATACAGAGACAGAAAGAGAGAGAGAGACAGAAAGAAAGAGAGAGAGAGACAGAGAGAGAGACAGAGAGACAGAGACACAGAGAGAGAGACAGACAGACAGAGAGACAGACAGACAGACAGAGAGAGAGAGACAGAGAGAGAGACAGGCAGACAGACACAGAGAGACAAACAGAGAGAGAGAGAGAGACAGAGAGAAAGAGAGAGAGAGACAGGCAGACAGAGACAGAGAGAGAGAGACAGGCAGACAGAGAGACAGACAGACAGAGACAGACAGACAAACAGACAGAAGTGGGATGAAGAGCACACGCATGTTTCAGCGGCACACAGAAACATGACAAACTAGTTCACTGCTCAGGGATCTAGTTTTGCAAATACATCTCAACTAGGAGTAGAAAACACACAATAGGAACATTATAATTGACTAATATTGACTGTAGGAACACTTCCCCTTTAAGAGAACAGGTAAACAATCACTTCCTGACTCTGCTGACGGAGGAGCGTGATGGTGCCAACGGGGACTAATGAGGAGAAGGTCAACGCCTACTCCATGTGTTAGATGCGATGTTTTACAACTTTTTGTACACACTTGAGCGGAGCCGTCAGACAGCAACCTGGGGGTTTCTTAGCCATTCAGTCTGTGGAAACGATGATGTGATTGGTGTCCTCAGCTGAGAGTATTTTCTATGTTTGACTTATCACGTTAATAAATATATCGATTTAACTAGAAGATTGCCGTTTTGATGCAACATTCAAGCACCAAGTTCTTCATCTTTTCCCTCAACAATTTGGTGCCCCGTGTGAGGCTCCTGCCAGGAGAAGTGAAGAACGATTGCCAAGTATCGTTGTCTGGTATTCATTGTACGTGCACACAAGATCAAGTGAGAGTGAACACCGGTTAGAACAAATCTTCACTGCAGGTAGATTATAGGACATTTATCAATAATGAATGCCAGCAACAATATTCGACGGTCATAGCTAATACAACTGCTGTTAATGTAAGGTTCGCTGGAACCGACAGAACTGAACCCAAAAGCACGACACAGACAGGCAGAATATAATATAGTTCAGTTTACTCAGTAATCCAGGCAGGGTCAAATACCGGTAAATCAGTCCAAAAGGCAAACAAATCCAGTAAGGAGCAGGCAGAAGAATCGGAGTCCAGAAACAGGCAGGCAGGGTCAAAACGGGCAGGTCAGGAAAACTAAACAGGTAAACTAAACGATCGCTGGAGAGCTTGGCAGGAAAACACAAGACAATCTGGCAGGGAACAAGTGGGAGAGAACTGGTATATATATCCTCTGAGAGAACTAATGAGGGAATGAGAAGCAGGTGAGGAGATGGGCTGTGGAAACCAGGTGAGGAGAATAAGTTGATTGCAGGCAGTGAGGATGAAGCAGGATCTGAAATGATAAGAGAATTACTGACAAGGTGAAAACTGATGCACTCATAATCGCCCTCATAGGCTCTGAATGGGGGTGGAATGATGTCATATCTGGTCACTGGATACAACAAGGCTAATGATGTGCAGCCGTTTGGTTCAATAGATGTGTACAATGCGAGCATGCATTTAAGACCTGGTGGGTCTTTCCTCAGATTAAATGGGAATGGCATAGTTGCTAAACTAGGTCTAGCAGTGGCACATGCAACACAGTTTGGCTGATGATTATGTTCAACAGAGTATCTCACCCAATCTAACCATGCATTTTTCTCTTGATATCCTGTCTCCGCTGCCATTGTTTCTTTAAGACTATTGATATTCAGATACGTCACTTTCGTCCTTTTCTTGGCTAAGTCAGCATGCAATATATAGGGTGTCTTCCTAGGCTCTATTACCTTCAACCAGAAGCGGAAAAGTGGGTCTTTAGGATCCTTTGATATACCTAAAAAGTACTGGCCAGAATCAGAGAGGTCGGGGTTGAAAATCGTGATGATCACAGGGTTACAATTTGTCGGATTACCATTACCAGGCAAAGTTCTTGGATCAGGATTAGTATTTGGTGGTTCTCTCACACCTCTACTGTAACAGTAATTCCACCTCTGTTAATATCTACGGTTTCGTCACGTTTCATGCGTTTCATCAATAGGTTGTTAGGGGGTGAAGTCTCATTTTGGAATTGTTTAGTTGTTAGATTATCTGGTTCTTTACTTGATTCATGCGGCCCAAACTCCCACCATGCCAAGGGGAGTACTACAAGGACAGCAAGCAGTGCTTCCCCACAGAGAGATATTCTTTTTCATTTTCTTGTCTATTTCGATTAATGTTGGCTGGTTTTATCGGCTTGCTTAGACATGCAAGTAATCGTAACAGGTGTAAAGTGGGGGTAATCTAAGGACAATTTTGCCCTCTGATGCTTTTTCTAGACTCACAATATAATTATTCATTAGCGTTTTGTTCTAACAGGCACAGATCTTGTCTAACTTCTGCCAATGAGCGAGAAGGCGCCAGTGCGGGTACACAATGTGTGAGGTGGTGCCAATTAGCTCCTGTTTTACCTTTTACCCGGAGCGCGTGTGAAGTGCGTTCTGTCACCTCCCACGGTCCCGTCCACCTAGGTTCAGACCACTTTCTTTTGTGGACCTTGAGCCTTACCCAATCACCTGTTCCAACTGGAGTCTCTGGTGGTCCCTCAGGTACCTCTGCTGCTGCTTTCACCTGTGTAGACAAAACTCCAATGATTTTAGTCAATTCCCTGACATATTCATCTACTTCAATTTGCCATAGATCCATAACAGGTCCATGCCCTCCTTCTCTCGGAGGGCCAGGCATCGGTCTACCTGTTAACAGCTCATGTGGAGACAAATGTGTTTGATTACTTTGTGAGAATCTCATGGACATGAGTGCCAAGGGTAAAGCATCTACCCACTTTAACTTGTTACCATAACATGCTTTAGCAATTTTTCTTTTGAATGTTTGATTTGCACGCTCTACCAGACCCTGGGATGCCAGATGGTAGATTGAACCAAAATTGTGTGTTATGCCAAAATATTTCTCTACTTCTGCAAGCTTATGGCTGGTGAAATGTGTCCTATTATCTGATCTTATGCAGCGTGGTACTCCATACCTTGGTATGAGTTCCTTCTGTAACCATTTGATTACAGAGTTGGCATCCTCTTTTTTACAGGGGATGGCTTCAATCCACTTGGTGAAACGATCAACCATTACCAGGATATATCTGTATCCTCTCACAACATTGTCTGCTCCCATGTCAGTATAGTCTATACATATCTCCTTAAATGGAGCATCTGGAACTGGAAACCGACCCATTGGACACTTGTATGTTCGTTTGTCATTAAAATTGTTGCAAGTGTCACACTCTGTCACAAAATTTTCCACCATCTCTTTCATGTATGGATGCCACCATTTTACCTCGACATCCCTTGTTGTTCTTAATTTTCCAACATGTGTGGGGCCATGGGCTTGTTTTATCAGCATGTGCCATAATTTAGCTGGTGCCACTAGCCTGCCATCATGTGCTCTCCAAAGTCCTTCTGTCTGGGCGGCACCCTTGTGAACCCATTGTGTTTGTTCATATACACCCGCTTGTTTCTGCATTTCTTTAATGCTCTCCAAAGTAAGCTCTCCTTCTTTCTCATTGTTTAGACAAATAATTTGCTGTATGTAACCGCCTGCTACTTTAGCTGCCTTATCTGCTGTGTCATTGCCTTTTGCTACTGCTGTATCTGTTTTCTGATGGCCTTTGCACTTTATTACAGCAACCTGTGATGGCAGCAGTACAGCTTTTAGTAGGGCTCTTAAGGCTTCAGCATGTCTAACAGGAGTTTTGGATGAAGTCAAAAAACCTCTTCGATCCACTGAGGACCGTCAATGTGGACTGCTCTATGAGCATAGGCTGAGTCTGTGTATATGTTTACTCTCTTGCCTTCTCCATGTTTTAACGCTTGTGTTAACGCAACTATTTCTGCTAGCTGCGCAGAGGCTGGTTGTGGAATGATGCAAGCTTCCAATGTTATTATCTGTTTCCCATTTTGTTGCACCACAGCATAAGAAGCCACATTTCCTTCTTCTCCTTTATAGCAACAGCCGTCACTATATATGGTTTGCTCTGGATCTTGAAGTGGCTCTGCTTCTAAATTTGGCCTTATCTTGAGGTCTTGTTGTGAGACGAATGCATAGTCATGAGCGTCGTGGTTTTTTGAATTTAGTCCTGTTGCCATATTAATTGTCTCTGCCGCATATGTGATATGTGGTTTAGTCAGCACTTCTTCAATTTGTATTTTCCTGACTGGTGAAAAAGTGAAAGCTTGTGAGTTCATAAAAGCCACTACTCCATGCGTAGTGTTTAATTTGAGTGGATGGCACATCACCACGTGTGCTGTCTTCTTGATTGTCTTTGCCAATGCAGCCAGGTGTCTTGCACAACCTGTTTGTCCGAGCTCCACAATGTCCAATTTTGAGCTGTGGTACATCAGCACATGTCTCTCTCCCCCTTTTTTCTGGAACAGAACTCATGTCTCTCTCCCCCTCTGCTTTGCTTCGTGAGGGGCGGAGCTCCGCTTCCGAACCCACACACGCACGGACCTGATCCAGCCCAGGCAGCACCCTGCAGAGCAGTATACCAAGGGGAAACACTGAAGTAAATAAAAAATCATTCATAACCTTGTGTACAGTTAAATGCAATAAGCCTAATTGTTTCAAAATCCCACGGCACACCGGGATTTGTCTCACGGCAGACCAGTGTGCCGCGGCACACCATTTTGGAACCACTGCTCTATAACATTGATTGATTGAACATGTATTTTTTCATTAAAATTCTCTGTTCATTAGTTTTTTATTACAATTTTTATATTTTTTGATTTTTACATTTTTGTTTGATATATAGAAAAATTGATTAACATTTTTTTCTGATTAACATTTAAACAATTCATCAAATTTTTATTGCAATTTTCTGATTAACATTTGATTTTGTTCTTTATAACATTGAATAATTGAACATTAATTTTGATTAAAATGTTGTTTTCATTAATTTTTAGATTAAAATTATTTGCATATTTCAAAAAATCTACTTTGATAAACTTAGCATTTATTTTTTATTTTTGTTGTAATTGAAAAAAAATATATATATATTTTAGCCCATTTTTATTATTACAAATTTGTTTTTAGATTAACATTTTTAGGAAATCCTGAGGAATTAAAATCTTTGGGTTAAACATTTATGTTTTATCAAATTTTGTTTTGTTCAAACCACTGTCTTAAAGTTAAACATTTTTTAGAAATCTTTGATTTAAAAAATAAACGAGATTTGTCCTTTATTGGGATACTGAGTACATCAATTACAATGGCGGACAAGGCCCAAAGCCAGTCAAGACTGTATCCACAGCGGACCTGAAAGTAACAATGTTCAAAAGGCTGGAAGCCTCTACTGAACCTGCTGAAAGGAGGAAAGTCAAAGAGAAGATGGAAGAGCTGCTCCAGCTGTGGCAAACAAGAAGACTAATCTCAGAAGATAACAAGCCAGGTCTTACTGCAAGCCAACGAAGAGCAGTTGTTGACTATGAGAACGGAGAATATCTACAACATGCTGCAGCTTGGGAGAGAGCGGGAAAAAGACGATTTGGCGCCGCATATAGGGCACTTCAGAAGGCTGAAAAGAGGAAGGCTCGTGTCTTCTTTTCCATCTTAAATATGTACCACCAACTGCAGAGGGTACAATCTGCGTGGTCAAGGAAGCGGGAGAGACAAAAGAAGACAACAACAAAGATCAGAAGGTACACATCTCTCAAACTCCTCAGCTCTACCCAGATTTGTCCCAAGTCGCCGCCCCTCCGGCATACTCATCCAATAGTAATCCTTTTCGTTCCACTTCCATTCAAGCACCCGTGTACCAGGTGAGTGGAGAAGTTCTGGAAGTCGAGGAAAGTGAGAGTAGCGCACGTATGGGATCCGTGCTGAAACAACTCACGAAACTCTCAGACGAGGAACAGAGAATGGTGGAACAGAGAATGATGGAACATAGCAGGAAAATGAACGGGAGAGGGTTCCAAAAGGATGTTCTCTCTACCCCAGTTCCATTCCACTCGCTTCACAGTGTCTTGGAGCCTGCCTTGTCCTTTCAGTCTGCCAAATAACTTTGTCATGCCCAGTCACTTCAATACTCCTCTGAAGGTCTGGGGAGCATGACCACGGACAAAGAAGCAAGACAAATGAGTGAAGACAGAAAAAAAGAAATGGGATCACAAGTAATGGCTGAGCTATTGAGTAGAACAAACTATCATGAATACGTGGGAAATAGTGGGACACAAGGTATTGGATCAGCAATGGCGAGGGACTGTGGAGGTCACAACGGCAATGTTGAGAAGGGCTCATCACAAGCTGGAGGATTCCACTGGGATGCAGAAAAGGATGCCAGCAAAGAAAGCTTAGGTACAGAAGACAGCCAAAAGACATACACCATATTGGAAGGAAGCATGACAATGGCTGAAGACGCCTCCGTCGCTAGCAGAACCAGAAGCCAGGATCAAGCAAGAAGGTTACAGGCCCCCCTCATGGCAACTCAAGGTGGGAACATGATATACCAACCATGGAGTCATCGGGACATGGAGAGTTTGGTGTCCAAGCTTCCTCCCCTCAGCGGCGGAGGACAAAAGTGGATTTCTGAATTTGAAAAGTATACTGCAGGAGACCGAGTGTGCATGGGTGATTTGAGAAGTGTCATCGCCAGACTGGAAGGAAGTCTGAAGGCGAGGGAAATTGACGCTAAAACAGGATGCAGTGGGGCGGTTGATGAACTGTCATTCAATGCATACAGGAATCTCTACTGGACTGCCCTGAGAGACACTTACCCCACCACCCGCAGCCTGACAGCTTTGTCCAGCCTGAAGAAAGGAACTGAGGAAGACATGCATCTTTTCCTAAAAAGGAGCGAAGGTATCTGGATTGATAGCACTGGAGAGAGACATGACTCCTCCCCAGCAGTCACCATGTTATGGAGAAATGCGGTGGTAAAGGCCCTGCCTCCTCGAGTTTGAAAACAACTGGAGGATATGGTGGGACTAGACACAAAGTCTGATGAAGAATGGAGAGGATACCTTGTACACCATGACCTTAAGAACAGGAAAGCAGAAGGGGAGAACAACAATGAAGTGAAAATGCTAACCAAGAGATTGCTAAGGATGCAAGTAGCTGAAAAGGACAGTGAGGCTTCAAGGATTAAGAGAGAGAAGAGACAAATGGTGATAGGTTCCTCAGGTGCAGTAGAAATCCAAGCAGAAGGGCAATCACAGCAACAGGCTGCACAGCAGTTGAGTGCTCATCCCGATTACCCTACAGGCCAGATCAGTGCTCCTCCCTATTACACTGCAGCCCAGTTTGGTGCTCCGCCTTACTACCCACCGGAGCCACCAAGTGAACAGTAGAGAGGGGAAGGAAATCGTTACAGAGCGAGAGTACAGGTCCGGTCTAATGCAAGCTTTGTTTGTGGAGATCCCACTCATTGGATCAAAGATTTCCCAAGTCCACAATGTACTCAGGGGTACGGGCCCCCACAGTACATGCCGCGTGGGAGGGGACTACCTAACTATGGAAGAGGGAGAGGACAAAGAGGTTATGGGAGAGGTGGCAACCCACCAAACACCCATCAAATGCCCCTCTTTGCTTGGGAACCGCCCCAGCAGTGGGATGGCTCCTCCCAATGAGAATACCCAGAGGATCCAACTGCAGGTGAAGCTATTCCAGCTAAAAACAAACCAATGGTCACCTGTACGATAGAAGGAGAAAAGATGGAGTTGATGGTGGACACAGGGGCTACAGCATCCTGTCTGACTTCCCTGAAGGGAAAAGTACCACCTCTCTCCTCTAAAACCCTTCGGACAGTTGGATACTCGGGAAGAACTGAAGAACAATAGTATACCATGCCATTGGTTACTGCAGTTGGTAAACAATCCCTGCTACATCCCTTCCTATATTCCTCAAAATGTCCTGTAAACCTAATGGGCAGAGACCTGCTGGTCTAGACGAGAGCACGAATTCTGTGTTCTTGTGATGGGTTGGTCATACAGTTTCCAGGACAAATACCCCTGCATGGACATTACCAGGATGATCATAGAATTATGGTAATGGCTGCCAGCCCAAATCGAGAAATGGAAGAGGTCACAACAACAGTGTACTGGAACCGCCTGTTGACTGATGAACAAGATGCTCCAGGAGTTCAGAAGACCTACATGGAATGGAAACCCTGGATCAACACTTTGGGTACATATGGTCCTCCACTTGACCCTCCTCCGTCTCTTCCGTCTCGTCTCTTCCGTCTCCTCCGTGTCCTCCGTCTCTTCCGTCTCGTCTCTTCCGTCTCGTCTTTTCCGTCTCCTCCGTCTCTTCCGTCTCCTCCGTCTCTTCCGTCTCCTCCGTCCCCTCCGTCTCCTCCGTCTCTTCTGTCTCTTCCGTCTCACACTGTGAGGCTGTGTCTGTTTTCTGTTGTGCTGCCTGTTTGTGATTTTCATCTGCTCTATCATCTGATCAGCTCCTGTTGTGTGTGCTGCACATTTGCACACAGCAATCTTTTTTGGTACCTGAACTTAATAAGCTTTTCATAAGATCCCCATGTCTAAACCTTTGTTTAGTTGTTACCATTCCCCAATTGTCCCACTGTTGTGCAAACACTTGTAATATAGAGAAGTCATAATTATTGTCAGTATAAATAGTTACAGTCTAATTTTTTCCTAATTTGCATGCTTCTGTCAATGCTATTAATTCAGCTGCCGTGTGGCGGGAGTGACTCCAACCGCTGCGTATCCTGTGACATCTGGATTCTTTTTGCAAGATCTCCAGACATGGTTATGTCTGAGTGTTGTAATGGTTCATCCTTTAGATCTGGCCGTGGTAATACTTTCTGTTAATGCTACACAGTCGTGTGCGTGCCATCTTCCTACGTACGTAGGCGTGTGGCTGCGGTAAGTGTAGTACATCTTTCTATTGTTAAACATGGTTGTGACCATAGAACTTCCAGAAATGTCAAGTGTCTCGCTGGTGACATACTTTGTTCTGTAAGAGCAGAACAGAAACTTTCAGTGGTCACTATAGTAGATGAGGCCTGTGCTAACAGCTGTACACATACTCTATTGCTCTGGCTGCTGCATATCTAGTTTAGTTGAGAAGTGAGCTCCAGGTTGAATTTCCCCCCATGATTCTGATACAGAGGTCATACAGCCATGTTTACAATCTGTACAAATGCTAACACAGATGATCTTCATCACTGGTTTCAGCCTCTTCTGTCCACTTGTCTTGTGCTGCCACTGGTACATCATAAATCCCTGCCAGCAGTCGTCCTGTTAATTCAGCACCAACGCTCTGCAGTTATTAGTGACACCTGAAAATGCCATCATCTGTCTTTAGGTACGTTTAGGACGGCTGTTTCTCTTCATCAAGTCATCTGCCTTCCCCCATAAGTTGTGACCTAGATATTATACAAAGGTTTACTTTTGTTGACTTTATGTTCTTGCTCACTCAACAATCGTAATGGAGTTAGAGTGTGTTTCAGTCTTCTTCGCTCTTTGGTCCTATCAAAATATCATCAACATGACACATGACATGTGAACAAAGCCCTCTGCACAAAGCTTCAGAATATAGAGAGGAATGAAAGTGGAAAGTTTGGTGTATGTAAGTGCTACTGAAGTGGAGACTTCTGCTGAAGAGTGTGAGAAAAAGCTCCTTTAGAGAAAAGCTCCTTTAAAGATATGTATTGTAACATTCATACATGTTGTACACACTACAGGTGAACAGAGTCATACATGTTGTACACACTACAGGTGAACAGAGTCATACATGTTGTACACACTACAGGTGAACAGAGTCATACATGTTGTACACACTACAGGTGAACAGGGTCATACATGTTGTACACACTACAGGTGAACAGTCATACATGTTGTACACACTACAGGTGAACAGAGTCATACATGTTGTACACACTACAGGTGAACAGAGTCATACATGTTGTACACACTACAGGTGAACAGGGTCATACATGTTGTACACACTGCAGGTGAACAGAGTCATACATGTTGTACACACTACAGGTGAACAGAGTCATACATGTTGTACACACTACAGGTGAACAGGGTCATACATGTTGTACACACTACAGGTGAACAGGGTCATACATGTTGTACACACTACAGGTGAACAGGGTCATACATGTTGTACACACTACAGGTGAACAGAGTCATACCACTGCAGGTGAACAGGGTCATACATGTTGTACACACTACAGGTGAACAGAGTCATACATGTTGTACACACTACAGGTGAACAGAGTCATACATGTTGTACACACTACAGGTGAACAGAGTCATACATGTTGTACACACTACAGGTGAACAGAGTCATACATGTTGTACACACTACAGGTGAACAGAGTCATACATGTTGTACACACTACAGGTGAACAGGGTCATACATGTTGTACACACTACAGGTGAACAGAGTCATACATGTTGTACACACTACAGGTGAACAGAGTCATACATGTTGTACACACTACAGGTGAACAGAGTCATACATGTTGTACACACTACAGGTGAACAGGGTCATACATGTTGTACATGTTGTACACACTACAGGTGAACAGGGTCATACATGTTGTACATGTTGTACACACTACAGGTGCTTGTGTTTCAAGTGTTCTGACAGTTTAGGAGAAATCTACACAAACACACACAGTTAGAAACAGAAACGTTCTGTCCTCTCGTCTGACGAGTTCCTAAACAACACAAACTCTCCTGGCAGTTTCCTTATGTGAGTCAGTTATAGTTCCTCAGGTTGTGCATGCTTCATGTAATCGGATCAGTCGTCAGTGATCAGTGTAACCTCGCCTTGTTTTCAGACACTGAAACCGTGTCCGTCCCTCCAGCAAGCGTTCTCACGTCACAGCTCATGAGGGCTGAATATGACACCACATATAGAAGGTCTCAGTACTCAGGTGTGCTCAGTCCCCTCTTGTGTGTCCAGGCTGCAGCTTGTTGTGGAAACACAGATGATAACGAAATCTACAGACACAAACCGACAAAGTGAGTAAAATAAACGCTTATTTCCTCTCGTTGTGCAACAAAACATGTTGTGTCGTGTCTCCACTTCAGGGTTGGGCTTTAAATATGTATGTGTGAACGTGTGAACGTGATCGGGGTGTTCTTGAAATGGAGAGCGCTGCATAATATATAGCGCTATATAATAATAATAATCGCGCCCTCGTCAGTGACGGTAGATGTGTGTCTCTGTGCCCTCGTCAGTGACTGCAGGTGTGTGTCTCTGTGCCCCCAGGTGTGTGTCTCTGTGCCCTCGTCAGTGACTGCAGGTGTGTGTCTCTGTGCCCCCAGGTGTGTGTCTCTGTGCCCTCGTCAGTGACTGCAGGTGTGTGTCTCTGTGCCCCCAGTTGTGTGTCTCTGTGCCCTCGTCAGTGACTGCAGGTGTGTGTGTCGTGTGCTCTCGTCAGTGACCGCAGATGTGTGTCTCTGTGCCCTCGTCAGTGACTGCAGGTGTGTGTCTCTGTGCCGAGGATCAAACGCAGTGAGTATGAAGTGTGGAGTGACAAGATAAAGTTTCAGTCTCATCACATACTGTAGAAAGTGTTTCCCACAGAGATGAAATGCAATACTTCTCAGATATTATGGTCTGTCTCTGATCATGTAATAATAATTATAATAATACATTGTATTTGTAAAGCGCCTCCCCAAGCTAAAAGCAATCTCAAGGCGCTACAATGCAGGACAACAACAACAACAACAGACATAAGATTTTACGGAAAGGCTTTTTTGAAAAGAAGGTCGCTGGCCTGTGGAGCCCTCAGGTGTTCTGGGAGGAACAGGTGAGGAGCAGCTGAGCAGAAGGCCCGTATCTGGTTAAATAATACTGAGCAAGTAAAATAATATTATAGACATAAATGAGTCATTTAATTGAATGTAATAATATTTAGATTTATTTGAGCTCAGCAGGATTATTTGTCAAGTATTAAAGGTGTTTTACATTTGAGTAACTACGTTAAAACAGGAATATTTCTACAATTTCAAATAGTGAATCTGCAAGTCTGAAAGTGACAGTAACCATAGAGACACGATACATTTATTATCTACAGGTGCATCTCAATAAATTAGAATATCGTGGAAAAGTTCATTTATTTCACTAATTCAATTCAGAAAGTGAAACTCATATATTTTATGGATTCATTACACAAAGTGAAATATTTCAGGCCTTTATTTGTTTTAATCTTCATGATTACAGTTTACAGCTAATGAAAACACAAAAATCAGTATCTCAGAACATTAGAATATTACATAAGCTAAATATTACATTCAGCTCGTCTGCGCTGTCTGGTCTCGTGTCTCTCGTCTTCCTCTTGACATTACCCCAGAGATTCTCTACAGGGTTCGGGTCAGGCGAGTTTGTAGGCCAATAAAGCACATTAATTCAATGGTCATTGAACCACTTTTGGCAGTGGGCAGGTGCAAAGTCCTGCTGTAAAATAAAATCAGCATCTCCATAAAGCTTCCCAGAAGAAGGAAGCATGAAGTGCTCTAAAACTTCCTGGTAGACGGCTGCGTTGACTTTGGACTTGAGATAACACAGTGGACCAACACCAGCCGATGATATGGCTCTCAAATCATCACTGACTGTGGAAACTTCACACTGGACTTAAAGCAACTTGCATTCTGTGCCTCTCCACTCTTCCTCCAGTCTCTGGGACCTTGATTTCCAAATGAAATGTAAAATCTACTTTCATCTGAAAAGAGGACTTTGGGCTACTGTTCTTCTTTTCTTTAGCCCAGGTAAGACGCTTCGGACGTTGTCTCTGGTTCAGGAGTGGCTTGACACGAGGAATGCAACGGTTGTAGCCCATGTCCTGGATACGTCTGATGCACTGACTCCAGCCTCAGTCATTGTGAAGCTCCCCAATATTTTTAATGGCCTCTTCTTGACGATCCTCTCAAGGCTGCGGTTATCCCTGTTGCTTGTGCACCTTTTCTGACCACACTTTTTCCTTCCACTCAACTTTCTATGGATATGTTTGGATACAGCACTCTGGGAACAGCTTCTTTAGCATGGGCTTTTGAGGCTTTCCCTCCTTGTGGAGAGTGTCAATGACTGTCTTCTGGACAACTGTCAAGTCAGAAGTCTTCCCCATGATTGTGAAGCCTGCTGAACCAGAAGACCATTCAAAGGCTAAGGAAACCTTTGCAGGTGTTTTGAGTTCATTAGCTGATTAGAATGTGACACCGTGAGTCGACAATATAGATTTTTTTCACAATATTCTAATTTTCTGAGATACTGATTTTTGGGTTTTCATTAACTGTAAACCGTAATCATGAAGATTAAAACAAAGAAAGGTTAGTGTTACATGCTCACAAAGCAGATACGGTAGATTGCTGAGTTCTGTTGCTGTTTTATTATATTTGCTGCTGTCCTAACGTGAGTCTCTGTTCTTTGTAGTTTTAATGGCTACCAACGGGAGACTCTTAAAACACATCTGGATCTGCACGCTGGGACCATTGACCATCTTCCTCATCTACCTGGAGTGTGCCTGGGACTTGGTGAGCAGCGATGTTCCAGCACCAGTCTCGTCATCATCAGCAAGGTCACCGTGGAGGGACCCCGGGCCATATCACGTGGCATATCCACGAAACTACAAATTCATCATGGATGACACGCCAACGTGTAAGACGACGACTCCTTTCCTGGTCCTGATGGTTCCGGTCGCACCCAGTAACGTGGCGGCTCGGGACACCATCCGGAAGACGTGGGGGAATGAGAAAGTGGTCCTGGGTCAGCTGATCGAGACTATCTTCGTACTGGGTCTACCCGGCGGAGCGGATGCTGAGCAGCAGCAGGAGAAACTCAAACAGGAGAACCTGCAGCACCGTGACCTGATCCAGAGCAACTTCAAGGACAGCTACCACAATCTGACCATCAAGACTCTGGTGATGCTGGAGTGGCTGGATGCTCACTGCCACAAGACTTCCTACGTGCTGAAGATCGACTCCGATATGTTTCTGCATGTCCAGAATTTGGTGAAACTGTTGCTGGATCCCGGCACGGCCAAACAAAACTACATGTCAGGTTTGGTGTGGTGGCACAGCCCGGTTCTAAGAAACCCATTCAACAAGTTCTACATGCCGAGGAACGTGGTTGCTGAGTTGGAGTACCCTCCATATCCTCTGGGCATGGCCTACGTCATGTCCCTGGACCTGCCCGCCAAGATCCTGGCGGTCTCCCCTCAGATCAGACCCATCTTCATTGAAGATGCCTACCTGGGCATGTGCCTCAAACTCCTGGGCGTTTCCCCCAGCGACCCTCCTGAAGACTCCATGTTTGTTGTGGCTCCGACACATCCTCTGAGCAACTGCAGCCTCTCACACGTCATCGCTGTGACCACGACGAGCGTCCTGCAGATGAGCAGTTACTGGCTGAGAAGCAGGACGCCAGAAGCTGAATGTTGAACTCTGACGTCTGAATGAGGAAATGTGACACATTATTACATCACACATGGCGTCAATGCAATAAATCATCTCTGAATAAAAACACAAACTTCATTGTTTTTTGCTCCAATAGAAATATTTGATTTAATATGTTTGTCTGAAACTAACAGTCAGAATATTGAAATATGAAATCCAACATATAAAAAATATGTTGGCTCATCATATTATTGCAGCTTTGCTACTTATCTTATGAAATTGTGAAATGACAGATTTGACAGAAGAAAGACTCCTGAAGTCCGCTTGATGTATAAAGCTATAAATATGAGCACTTACTTTCCCTCGCACATGTGTACGACGAGAACATTTTAATATATTCTGTTTGTGACAACTCTTCATATGTTGAACATGGAAGTGATGCTGATCTTCAGCTGCTTTATATCATAAACAGATAAGAACATTAGCTGGATCCTAAATACTCACAAACATAAAGACATCGTCACGTTGTAAACGTCCTTTAACATTTTAAAATTCACTTTGTCTTCAACGTGTGACTTCTTTCTAGAAGGTTTGGTTATTGTTGTTCCTAAATACAATGTTGAGGTACTTGTACTTCACTTGAGTATTTACATGTGATGATACTTTATACTTCAACTCCTCCAGTTAGTTACTTTGCAGATTTACATAATTGATAGAAAGTATAAATAATCCAGCAGAGTATAAAGTAAAATGAGCTTGAAAGGGATGAACACATTAATGCATCAATAATTAGAATTAGAGAAAGTGTTTTGACGAGCGAGACATCAGGACTCAAAGACAGGAAATCATATTTAGATCTGCTACTTCTCTGTTACTGTTTATATTTATTTATATAAGAGACATAACAAGACATTTAAAGACGTTTAAAGATATTTAAAGACATTTAAAGACGTCTAAAGACATTTAGAGACGTTTAAAGACATTTAAAGACATTTAAAGACATTTAGAGACATTTAAAGACATTTAAAGACATTTAAAGACGTTTAACGACATTTAAAGACATTTAAAGACGTTTAAAGACATTTAAAGACATTTAGAGACGTTTAAAGACATTTAAAAACATTTAGAGACATTTAACGACATTTAAAGACATTTAAAGACGTTTAACGACATTTAAAGACATTTAAAGACATTTAAAGACGTTTAAAGACATTTAAAGACATTTAAAGACGTTTAACGACATTTAAAGACATTTAGAGACGTTTAAAGACATTTAAAGACATTTAAAGACATTTAGAGACGTTTAAAGACATTTAGAGACATTTAAGACGTTTAAAGACATTTAAAGACGTTTAAAGACATTTAAAGACATTCAGAGACATTTAAAGACGTTTAAAGACATTTAGAGACATTTAGAGACATTTAAAGACATTTAGAGACGTTTAAAGACATTTAGAGACATTTAAAGACATTTAAAGACGTTTAAAGACATTTAAAGATATTTAGAGACATTTAGAGACATTTAAAGACATTTAAAGACGTTGAAAGACATTTAAAGATATTTAGAGACATTTAGAGACATTTAAAGACATTTAAAGATATTTAAAGACATTTAAAGACGTTTAAAGACATTCAGAGACATTTAAAGACGTTTAAAGACATTTAGAGACATTTAGAGACATTTAAAGACATTTAGAGACGTTTAAAGACATTTAAAGATATTTAGAGACATTTAGAGACATTTAAAGACATTTAGAGACATTTAAAGACATTTAAAGACGTTGAAAGACATTTAAAGATATTTAGAGACATTTAGAGACATTTAAAGACATTTAGAGACATTTAAAGACATTTAAAGACGTTTAAAGACATTTAAAGATATTTAGAGACATTTAGAGACATTTAAAGACATTTAAAGACGTTGAAAGACATTTAAAGATATTTAGAGACATTTAGAGACATTTAAAGACATTTAAAGATATTTAAAGACATTTAAAGATATTTAAAAACGTTTAAAGACATTTAAAGACGTTTAAAGACATTTAGAGACATTCAGAGACATTCAGAGACGTTTAAAGACATTTAATGATATTTAAAGACATTTAAAGATATTTAAAGACATTTAAAGACCTTAAAGACATTTAGAGACATTTAGAGACGTTTAAAGACATTTAGAGACATTTAAAGATATTTAAAGACATTTAGAGACATTCAGAGACATTCAGAGACATTTAAAGACATTTAGAGACATTTAAAGATATTTAAAGACATTTAAAGACATTTAGAGACGTTTAAAGACATTTGAAGACGTTTAAAGACATTTAGAGACGTTTAAAGACATTTAGAGACGTTAGAGACATTTAGAGACATTTAAAGACATTTAAAGATATTAAAAATATTAAAGACATTTAAAGACATTTAAAGAGTTTTAAAGATATTAAAAATATTAAAGACATTTAAAGATGTTGAAGATATTAAAGACATCCTTTTAATGGTGTGTACAAAGATATTAAAATAAGTCACATTAATGTATGTTCATCATGTGGACGGCTGATTTTATTCACTCATGTTTCTGTCATTTTCAGACACAATTACATTTTTGAAAAACAATAATGATTTCCCCCCCTTCCCATAAATATGTGCATTTATCGACAATCGCCCAAATTGAGCCGGCCAAACAAATCCGATATGGTGCATCTGTACTTCCGCGCCCCCCTCAGAGAATCTCTTCACAGATATCGGCTCTTTCTTGTCTCTAGATTTCTTCTTCTCCCTCTTCAGCTTCACTGTGTTCAGCAGCACTTTGCTCTTCTTCTTCTTCTTCTTCTTCTTCTTCTTTGTGTGTTTGTTGTGGGGCAGCGCCCCCCTCAGCTGGCCCCATGCGCTGTTCAGAGGCGACTTCTTCTTCTTCTTCTTCTTCTTCTTCTTCTTCTTCTTCTTCTTCTTCTGCCAAATATAAGTAGTTTTAGAGGAGGAGCCGCCCATCGCAGCTGACCTGCAGCAAACACATGAAGATTATATATTCATTTATTTATATTTAAAACATGTGTTTGTGTGTGAAGTTTTTGAGAAAGCAAAGAAAATACATTTAATAAGAGATTTAAACATTTCAGAAAACTTGTAATATAAAAGATAATTAATTCGTAGTTATTAACATAATAATGACGTGTTTGTGAAGTATTAATATTATTATTACATTCTGCTTCACATCCAGCTGACACCAAACTGTAAACTATAAAACGTCAAACACGACATAATAAAGAGTCAGAGCGTGTTCACAGGTCAGACATGAAGCAATACCTTACTCACAAAAACATATTTCACTTCACATTACAAGAATGTTCCTGTTATAAATACTAAAAACAATATGTTTATAGTTTCAGCAGTTAAGTGATTTAAAAAATGGCAAAAAAGTATTTTAACTTTAAGTGTTTCTGCAGATATAAAGATAGTTTAATAACACAAACAAACCTCACAGCAGAAGTGTTTCTGATCTTGTGCTGTTCACATTCTGACTTCCTGTTTGTCATCAGACGGCTTCACACCTGAGGAACCCTGAACGTTTGTCAATCTAAGATTAAATAAAGATCTAAAAAATAGATTAAATATATTAAAAGTGCAGGAATTTATTTATTTTGTTCGTTAAAACCTGCATTTAAAAATATAAATGTGTCATAAAGCTGTGAAGTTATTCCTGCTGAGAAACCTGAAGTGAAACCAGACTTTAGAATAACAACAAAGAAGTGTTTCAGATGGACGCAGGTCACGTGGGGGGGGGGGGGGGTGGGGGTGGTCGGTGCTTTGCTCAAGGGCACCTACATGAGGTGCACATACAAATATTTTCCTTTAAAAACAATAAAACCTTTATTGAAAAAGTTTAAATATACAAACATGGCAGAGAAACAAGAACATGAATAAAGAATATTTCAATATAAATGTAATATAATAATAATAATAATAATAATAATAATAATAATAATAATAATAATAATAATAATATAAATACACTTTAATAATATCAAATTTAAACAGTTTGATTTATTTTTTAGTGTTTACAAGTTTGAAAGTCTTGACTTGTTTTTAAACGTACACACTACAGGTGAACAGAGTCATACATGTTGTACACACTACAGGTGAACAGTCATACATGTTGTACACACTACAGGTGAACAGAGTCATACATGTTGTACACACTACAGGTGAACAGAGTCATACATGTTGTACACACTACAGGTGAACAGAGTCATACATGTTGTACACACTACAGGTGAACAGAGTCATACATGTTGTACACACTACAGGTGAACAGAGTCATACATGTTGTACACACTACAGGTGAACAGAGTCATACATGTTGTACACACTACAGGTGAACAGGGTCATACATGTTGTACACACTACAGGTGAACAGAGTCATACATGTTGTACACACTACAGGTGAACAGAGTCATACATGTTGTACACACTACAGGTGAACAGAGTCATACATGTTGTACACACTACAGGTGAACAGGGTCATACATGTTGTACACACTACAGGTGAACAGAGTCATACATGTTGTACACACTACAGGTGAACAGAGTCATACATGTTGTACACACTACAGGTGAACAGAGTCATACATGTTGTACACACTACAGGTGAACAGGGTCATACATGTTGTACACACTACAGGTGAACAGAGTCATACATGTTGTACACACTACAGGTGAACAGGGTCAAACATGTTGTACACACTACAGGTGAACAGAGTCATACATGTTGTACACACTACAGGTGAACAGAGTCATACATGTTGTACACACTACAGGTGAACAGAGTCATACATGTTGTACACACTACAGGTGAACAGAGTCATACATGTTGTACACACTACAGGTGAACAGGGTCAAACATGTAACTAACAGATATCATGAAGCTTCCCCACTTCATGACTCACATCAACACAGTTTATATTACAAGTGTTTAATATGTACATGAGGCATGATGTAATGTAGCTGTGGAGAGTTTAGCAGAAATCTCAAATCTAAATGTGTATTTTACATTTACACATTTTTATTTGATTGTATTTAATGTCTCACATTAAAGTCACATTAACATCCTGGGTAATTCTTCAGTGACGTCATTCTTGGCTAAAATGTGACGTGTACGGGCGCGTGGAGCCCGGAAGATATCCTGACGTGTGGGAGGGATTTTATTCTCCATATATTTGAGTTTATTCTATAAATAATATTCTATAAATAATAATATGGGACACATTTGTATCTGTTAGTTTAACGTGTGGAGATGATTCAGTGTGTGTCTGCATCACAGGGTACTCCCCCCCCCCCTTCCCTCACCCCTCCCCCTCTCCTCCTCACATCCTCCCGGTGCTCCTCCTGCCTCCTCCGGTTCCTCCGTGCAGCGCAGCGCGGCCATGGTGGACTCTCCCGGTGCGATGAAGAAGACCTTCTCGGTGCCGGAGATCAAACCGCTGGACCGGTACGACTTCAACCGGGCCAAGATCTGCGCGAGCGTCCGGTGGTTGCTGTCCAAGTCGTACGGCTCTGCAGGTAGACTCCAGTGTTTGTCCTCTCTGGGGTGGGGCGCTGAGCCCCCCCCCCTGTAACATGCAGGTTCGGCTCCAGTATTCAGAGAGGGCTCTGCAGCCTCTTCTTCTTCACGTGAGTGAGGATGGAGGCGCTGCAGGCTGAGCTCTCTGCGGGGAAACAAAGCTGAATATATATTCATATGTATTACATGTATTAGTGCAGGTGTGTGTGTGTGTGTGTGTGTGTGTGGGCCGCCGGTAAACGGGGTAGGACGCATCATATTTGTGTCAGTGTTACGCACGCACGTTGGGCTGCAGCGCGTGCGTGGCAAGGTGACACATTTTATCAGACAATGGAGGGAAATATCCACCCACACACACACACACACACACACACACACACACACACACACACACACACACACACACACACACACACACACACCTTCATAATGTTTAGGTTGGGTTGTGTTGATCAGCTGCTCTTTATTCTCACTAACCATCCGGATCATCTTTCATCTAAAACGTGTAAATAAATGTGTATAAATGAATTTAAATAAATAGAACAGATGAAATGTTCAGAGCAGAAACATCTCACTGTGATGACTGATGATGTGAAATGATCCACGATGTCGGAGCATCTTTCTCATTTTCACTTTATAACATAGAAGCGATGAGATGATCGACTATATATATGTATACATATATATATATACATATATATATATATATATATATGTATACATATATATATATACATATATATATATATAGGTATATATATATATATATATATATATATATATATGTATACATATATATATATACATATATATATATATATATATATATATATATATGTATATATATATATATATATATATATATATATATGTATATATATATATATATATATATATATATATATATATATATATATATATATATATATATATATATATAGATATATATATATATATATATTATATATCTATATATATATATATATATATATATATAATATATATATATATATATATATATATTATATATATATATATATATATATATATATATTTATATATATATATATCTATATATATAGATATATATGTATATATTCATATAGAACAGATGTTCCTGCTGCAGCAGCTTCACTGTTGTAACTTATTTAATTACTCTCTGTTCTGTTTCCTCTCTGGTTGAATAACATTATGTTAATGAGTTTGCTGGTTCCTGTCCAGTCTCATCCCCCCCCCCCCCCCCCCCCCCCATCTCCATAGAGACGGCCTGTCCGACCCGGCTGCAGAGTGTGAGAGGCTTTAAATGACCCCAAACAGTGTGTGTGCTCACACTTGTTTATGTGACAGACGGGGGACATGTCCCTGACTATATTCAGCTACAATGATTAGAAATTAAAACATAAAACACGGAAAAAAGCATTCACACTACACCACCTTATGGCACAATGACATGTAAAGAATAACACATGTGTCTATATTATACTATTCTCATTCATGTTTTACTTTATTATCGTAATATTCAAAGTTTTATCTTAAAATATTATGACTTTATTTTCATTACAACCTTATTATACAGGACATGTATGGGACATTTATAGGACATGTATGGGACATTTATAGGACATTTATGGGACATGTATGGGACATGTATGGGACATGTATGGGACATTTATGGGACATTTATGGGACATGTTCCTGTGTTTACGGTAAGCTTGTCATTTCCGGTTGTTAATGTTTCTGTGTTGCTGGTAGCATACTTCGGCAGCTCCAGCTTGACACAGTTAATGTTGTTATATTCTTGATCACATCGGCTAATTACCTGTCATCTATCTAAACCTATACTTGTACTTCCTAAGCACTTACAACTCTCTCCTTATCCTCCTTCTCTTAGCGACTCTCGCTAAATCCTCAATTCTTTACGCTCTTTTCGGCTCTGCTAACGTTAGCTGCTGCAGCTCGGCAGCTAGCGATGGCATCTCCCTCTTCTGCTCTCTCCTGCTCGGTGTGTTTCATGTTTAGCTATTGCTCTGCCTCCTTTAGTGATAATGGTACGTGTATTAAATGTAGTTTATACGCAGGGTTGGAGGCGAGTTTTAGAGGGATAAATGAGCGGCTCCGCACCATGGTTAGTCAGCGGTTAGCAAGTGTAGCTGTTAGCAAGCCCCCTATAGCCGGTGCGGGCCGACCAGTGGTATCTCCTGTTAGCTGTCCCCTGGCGGGGTCCGAGCAGCCGGGAGACTGGGTGACTGTCTGAAAGAAGTGTTATCAGAAGCCCACGGTTCACCACCAACTGTTTCTAACAGGTTCTCCCCACTCTGGTTATCGGTAGCTCAATTTTGAGATGCGTTCATTTTGAGACACCAGCGACGACAGTCACGTGCAGTCCGGGGGCCAGAGCGGGCGACATAGAAGCACATTTGAAACTGCTGGCTAAGGCTAAACGTAAATACAGTAAGATTGTTATTCACGTCGGCGGTAATGACACGCGATTGCGTCAATCGGAGTGTACTAAAGATAATGTGGAGTCGGTGTGTACATTTGCCAAAACAATGTCGGAATCCGTATTTTTCTCTGGTCGTCTGCCAAATCTTTTGAATGATGACATGTTTAGCCGCATGTCATCATTCCGTCGCTGGCTCTCACGGTGGTGTCCAGATAATGATGTGGGCTTCGTAGACAATTGGCGGACCTTCTGGGGAAGACCTGGTCTGATTAGGAGTGACGGCATCCATCCTACTTTGGCTGGAGCAGATCTCATATCCAATAATATTACACAGTCTATTAGTGGACCTAATCCATGACAACCCAGAGTTGAGACCAGGAGACAGAGTTGTAGTCTTACACACTTCTCTGTGCTTCTTTCCGGGCAGTCACCCACTCAAATCCCCATAGTGACTGTGTCTGCCCCACGACCACTGAAACTAATCAAGTCTATGGTTAACAGAAGAGGAGTTATACATGAAAACATCATTAAAATAAACACTGCTGCAAAAGTACAACTAAATCGAAAAATTAAATGTGGGCTCTTAAACATCAGATCTTTATCAACAAAAGCTGGATTGGTAAATGATTTAATATCAGATAATAAGATTGATTTATTTTGTCTCACTGAAACCTGAGACATGAAGAATATGTCTAAATGAATCCGCTCCACCTGGTCATATTAATACTCACATTCCTCGAGGTACTGGCCGAGGAGGTGGAGCTGCGGCCATATTTGACTCAAACCTCTTGATCAATCCTAAACCTAAACTAAACTATAACTCTTTTGAAAGCCTTGTTCTTACGCTCTCAAACCCAACATGGAAAACAATAAAGCCAGTTTTATTAGTTACTGTGTACCGCCCTCCTGGTCCGTATTCTGAAGTTCTATCTGAATTCTCAGAACTTTTATCAAGTTTAGTCCTTAAAACAGATAAAGTGATTATTGTAGGTGACTTTAATATTCATGTGGATGTTGATAGTGAGCCTTAATAATGCATTTATCTCAATATTAGATTCACTTGGGTTCAGTCAAAATGTACATGTTTAAACCAAACTCTGGACCTTGTTCTGGGATATGGTGTTGAAACTGAAAGTTTATCAGCGTGTCCACATAATCCTCTTTTATCAGACCATTTTAATAACTTCTGAAGTCCTGTTACTGGACTACAAGCCAGCAGGCAGAACATCCTACGCTCGATGTTTATCTGAAAGTGCTGTGACTGAATTTAAGGAAGTGATTCCATCATCACTTAATTCAATACCAGGACTCAATATCAATATAACGGAGGACTCCAATGCTAACTTTAGTCCCTCCCAAATTAATCATCTTGTTGATAGCGCTGCAGCCTCACTGCGAATAACACTCGACTCTGTCGCTCCTCTAAAGAAGAAGATCATAAAACAGAAAAAGAAAGCTCCGGCTTAATTTACAAATCCGCAAACTAAAACAAAAGTTGAGAAATCTTGAAAGTAAATGGCGTTCCACTAAGTTGGAAGAATCTCGTTTAGTCTGGTTAGATCATCTTAAAACGTATAAGAAGGCTCTCCGTAATGCAGAGCAGCTTATTACTCTTCCTTAACAGAAGAACATAAGAACAACCCCAGGCTTCTGTTCAGCACTGAGGCTGACAGAGTCACAGCTCTACAGAGCCTTCTGTTCCTATATCTCTCAGTAGTGACGACTTCATGAGCTTCTTTAACCATAAAATTATAATTATTAGAGACAAAATTAATCTCCTCCTGCCCTCAATCAGTAACGACTTAACTTCAACCTCCGGAACCTTAAAACATCTGTAACTCCTGAAATATATCTCGACTGTTTTACTCCAATCAACCTTAACCAACTAACTTCAACAATCTCATCGTCTAAGCATCAACCTGTCTTTTAGACCCGATTCCAACTAAACTGTTTAAAGAAGTTTTACCCTTAATTAACACCTCGTTATTAAATATGATCAACCTGTCTCTATTATCTGGCTACGTACCACAATCCTTTAAAGTAGCTGTAATAAAACCACTTCTTAAAAAGCCTGGTCGTGATCCAGAGGTTTTAGCCAACTATAGGCCGATATCTAACCTTCCCTTTCTCGCTAAGATCCTTGAGAAAGCAGTCGCAAAACAGTTGTGTGACTTTTTACATAATAATAGTTTATTTGAGGTTTTTCAATCTGGATTTAGAGTTCATCATAGCACAGAGACGGCACTGGTGAAAGTTACCAATGACCTTCTATTGGCATCAGACAAAGGACTTGTCTCTGTTCTTGTCTTGTTAGACCTCAGTGCTGCTTTCCACACTGTTGATCAGGACATTCTACTACAGAGACTGGAACATTGTGTTGGCATAAAAGGAACCGCACTAAGCTGGTTCAAGTCCTATTTATATTATATGGAACCACTCTATAAACTTTCATTGTTATGCAGATGATACCCAATTATATCTATCAATTAAACCAGATGAAACCAATCAATTGGCTAAACTTCAAGCCTTAAGGACATAAAAACTTGGATGTTCTGCAACCTTTTGATGTTAAACACAGACAAAACTGAAGTTATTATACTTGGCCCTAAACGCCTCTGAAACGCATTTTCTAATGACATAGAAGCTCTGGATGGCATTAACTTGGCCTCCAGCACCACTGTAAGGAATCTTGGCGTCATCTTTGATCAAGATCTGTCGTTTAACTCCCACATAAAACAAATCTCAAGGACTGCCTTCTTTCATCTACGTAACATTGCAAAAATAAGACACATCCTGTCTCAAAATGATGCAGAAAAACTAGTCCATGCATTTGTTACTTCAAGGCTGGATTACTGCAACTCATTGTTATCAGGTTGTCCCAAAAAGTCTCTTAAGACTCTTCAGTTGATCCAAAATGCAGCGGCACGTGTATTGACAAGAACAAGGAAACGGGATCATATTACTCCTGTATTAGCTGCTCTGCACTGGCTCCCGGTAAAATACAGAATAGAATTCAAAATCCTTCTCCTGACTTACAAATCAATTAATGGTCAGGCTCCAGCATATCTTAAAGATCTCATAGTACCTTATAAACCAACTAGAGCATTGCGCTCCCAGACTGCAGGGTTACTTGTGGTTCCTAGAGTCTCTAAGAGTACAATGGGAGCCAGAGCCTTCAGCTATCAAGCTCCTCTCCAGTGGAACCAGCTTCCAGTTTGTGTTCAGGAGGCAGACACCCTCTCCACATTTAAGAGCAGGCTAAAGACTTTCCTTTTTGATAAAGCTTATAGTTAGGGCTGGCTCAGGTTTGCCCTGGATCAGTCCCTAGTTACGCTGCTATAGGCTTAGACCGCCGGGGGACACCTCCCTGCTCTCTTCGTTCTCTTCCTCTCTCCTCCCCTCCCTCTCTTCTTCTCTATCTGTATGCATTTATGTAAATGTATGTTACTAACTCATCATCCCCGGAGTTTCTGTGTCTCATGTGGCAGGTTGCCACTCATAAAGTTTATGTCAGGATCAGGAATCGTGGCTGCGCCTGCTGCCCTGGTCCTGCTGGACACTGGGAAGCCTTTTTGACATTATCCTGGATTCATCCAAACGTTCTCTTTTCAACACATCATTTGTGTCAAATGTTGTATTTGTACTATGTTGTTTATCCTGTACACACGACATCTATTGCACGTCTGTCCGTCCTGGGAGAGGGATCCCTCCTCAGTCTCTCCCTGAGGTTTCTAACATTTAATTATGGGGTTTCTTTTAGGAAGTTTTTCCTTGTGCGATGCGAGGGTCTAAGGACAGAGGGTCTAAGGACAGAGGGTCTGAGGACAGAGGGTCTAAGGACAGAGGGTCTAAGGACAGAGGGTCTAAGGACAGAGGGTCTGAGGACAGAGGGTCTAAGGACAGAGGGTCTAAGGACAGAGGGTCTAAGGACAGAGGGTCTGAGGACAGAGGGTCTAAGGACAGAGGGTCTAAGGACAGAGGGTGTCGTATCCTGTACAGTCTGTAAAGCACACTGAGACAAATGTATAATTTGTGATATTGGGCTATACAAATAAATTTGATTTGATGTATGGGACATTTATGGGACATGAACACATACAGACAGATGAGAGAGAGGAAAGAGGAGAGAGAGAGGGAGAGAGAGAGAGTGGTGGGGTAATAGGGTACTATGAGCTGTTTAAGATAAGATGGAGCCGGACCATTAAGGGCTTTGTAGGTGAGGAGAAGGATTTTAGATTGTACTCTGGATCTCACAGGGAGGCAGTGCAGAGTCTACTTCTTGTCAGTACACGTGCCGCAGCATTTTGGATCAATTTAAGAGTCTTGAGTCTTGAGGTCTTGAGATCTTTGGGAGAACCTGATAATAAGGGATTGTAATAATCCAGCCTGGAAGTAACAAATGCATGAACTAGTTTTTCTGCATCGTTTTGAGATGGTGCAGGTGGTGCTGGAGGGGTTTGGGGCTGAGCACAGAGTGTCTGTGTTCCACATCAGAAATGTGCAGGGATTTCTCTTCTGCCTGGGAAGAAGGAGTTGTAGTTGCACTTCAGTAGGTTACAGAGAGAAGGAACCAGCCATCGTTACGACACAGATAAAGGAGTAGAAAATAATTGGCTTCCAGAAGATGAGCACTGACTGGAGATGGAGATGTGGACTTCAGGATTATCCTGCTCCCTGTTCATCCTGTTGGAATATGGGTCAGTCAGGGGAGAGTGGGTTTATGTGTCCACGGTGTGTGTGTGTCTATGAAATGACCACCACACATACACGCACACGCACACACACACACACACACACACACACACACACACACACACACACTTGGCTGTTCATGCAGATGATGACATTATCTTGTCCTGCAGGCTCCTCGCGCTCAGACGCTGTCACTTCCTGTCAGAGATGTGGACTCGCTGTTTTGATTATTTGCAACTTGACTTGACAGGAAATAAATAACCTGAGACTTGAGACGACTTGAATGATTATGTTTTACTTGAGACTCCACCTGACTGGAGTCACATGTCTGCACAGTGGGAACTCACTTGTAGGTGTGTCGTTTCCTCTTCGAGGTGCATTCGTTAGCAGCCGCCTGTGGGAACTTTAAGCTTTTCCAGGCGGCACAAAATGTGTGGACGGAGTAATTCTCTGCATTGGAGCAAAACAACGCAGGGAAGCGGACACATTCTGCCTCATCTCCTATCTTAAACCTCAGACAACGTCCTTTAATAGATGAAAGACTTCTTCCCTCTCTTAATAATTATCTCTGTGTGTAGATAATGGTTGAGTCGACTCTTTAACTTCCGCCACTGAAATATTCATTCTGAGCGCAGCTGGTTCTTCCCTTCCAGCAGCTGTGAGGCTGCACAGAGCTACATGCTAACTTCAGCATGCTAACTTCAGCATGCTAACTTCAGCATGCTAACTTCAGCATGCTAACTTCAGCATGCTAACTTCAGCATGCTAAACGCATCCGTGATGGTGATAAAATGTTTAAAAAATTACAAGATCCTGAGGCGTTCCCAGTGAGGAGATATAATCTCTCCACCGAGTCCTGGGTCTTCCCCGGGGTCTCCTCCCAGCTGTACCTGGAACACCTCCCTAGGGAGGCGCCCAGGTGGCTCCTTACTAGATGAACCACCTCAACTGGCTCCTTTCAACGTAAAGGAGCAGCGGCTCTACTCCGAGTCTCTCCTGATGGCTGAACTTCTCACCCTATCTCTAAGGGAGACGCCACCCGTCTGAGAAAACACATTTCAGCCGCTTGTACCTGTGATCTCGTTCTTTCGGGTCAATAAATACACGATCGTCACCGTGCCTCGAGCTAGCGTGGCTAAAACCCATGTCTCTCCTTTCCCCTCAGAAAATGTCCCCGTGGAGTTACGGGAGCCGTTTTACAAGGACCAGTACCAGCAGGAGCACCTGAAGCCGGCCGTCTCCAAGCTGCTTCTCTCCCCGGAGATCTACTGCCGAGCCCAGGCTCTGCTGGCTCAGGCGCAGGGGGTCTCCCTGCCGGCGTCGCAGGGGTCCCAGGCGGACAACTCCGCCCTGCTGCAGCTCCTTATTAAAAAAGGTTTCGCTCCGAAGGTCCAGGATGTAGACGTCACCGAGGAGGACCTCAGCGTCGTGCCCATCAAGACGGTGGGACTCCTTTATTTCAGCGGTTCATTTTGCCTTATTGGATTTCCGACGATTATGTTAAATCTATTTTTTAATAAATAATTATATTATTTATTTGTATCATTATTTATTATTTAATTGTTATTGTTTGTATAAATACTTCAGTGTGTTTAGTACCAGAATTAGCAATAAAATTAACTTCTAAAATAAATGATTTTATCTTAATCCCATACGATTATCGTACGTTATCGTAACGTATCTTCTCTTTAATTATCCAAAATGATCTTAGCTTATCTTAAATTATCTTTAATTATCTTAAATGATCATATATTATCGTATCGTGTCTTCTTTTAAATGAACGTATCTGTATCGTACCTACGATATATTTCCAGTCTCAAACGTAGATGTGGAATAAGTAGAAAGACCTAAATATTGCTGACACACCTACAGAGTCAGAACTGAAGATTAAATCATTGTGGGTTCAGGTGGTTGATTGCTCTCTTGTGATTTGGTGCAGAAGGCGCACCTCGCCCTGATCGACGCCCTGATGACGCTGGTGGCTAAAGAGATGGTGGGCCGGGTGAAGATGGCGGAGGAGGCGGAGCAGATGGGAGCCGGGGCTCCGTGGGAGAACGCTCTGCTGTTCTGGGTGAACAGGGTGAGACCACAACAACACTTTCCTCTTGATTTACTGTTTAATTAAGTTCACAGTTTGAGACCTTTTTAAAACGCGGTTCCTCATCATTTATACTCATAAACACAAGGAACATAAAGCAGTTGATGTCCTGAGAGGACAAATCAACTGCCATACAATGATATATTAATATTATTAAGAGTTAAATCTGTTAACCAACATAACTACCAAATATTTATACATTTTCACAAATTTAAGCCTTTAAATGGCAGTTTGTTTTTGGTTGTTTTTATGAAAAACCTTTATATTATTATAATTATTGTTATTATAATTATTGCTATTATTGTGAATATTTTAGTAAATAGTTTTATGGTCTGGTATATGACAACAATTAGCAACAACATTGATTTTGATGCATTTTTATTTTTTGTGCGGGAAACCGGGAGAATAACATTTATTTGTCCCATACTTTAACGAATCACAGTGCTTTTTTAAATGCAGCAGTTATTTTACCTGCTTTATTATTATCAAAGTTTCGTATGTGTGTCTCTTGGAGCCTTTTTTTATTTATTATTCGGCTCAATATTTTAGAGTTTAAATAAAGGTGTCTTTGGGTTTTGGACAGACAAGACACTTAAGGACGTCCCCTTTTAACTTCTTATAGCTGAACCAGAAGTTGAGAGAAACCACAGAAGAAGAAGAACCCACCAAGTCGCAGACGTGCACAGACCTGCAGACTGCTCAGGACTCGGTAAACACACACACACACACACACTCACACACACGTGCACACAGCCGTCTCTCATACTGTAGCTTTGTTGCTGAAGCTTCTAACATCGACCTTGCTCTGCTTCTCTGTTTTCTCCCCCCCCCGCCCGGGGTTTGTCTCTGTCATGCCTTGCTCTCTGGCAGTGTCAATCCAACCGTTGGTACTGGAAACTAGTCCCCGTAAGTGTCTCTTCTTCTGCTGTCTATCTTCCTGTCTGAGTCCGGACGTCTGCTGTGGCTGCTGGACATGCTACACATAACCGTTCTGAAAAAGGCCTTCAGGTTACGTTCATACTGCAGGCGGAAGTGGCCCGGATCAGGTTTTTATGATCAGGTCTGAACAGTCAAGAATTCTTACGACTTTTCTGTCACTTTCGATCAGATTAGAGATAGTCCCGCTCACACCACTCTCCATTGACGATGTCCTGCGTGAAGGTGCCTCGTTGTCACTTTCGTCTGACAGCAAAGAAAAGGAAAATAGCCTAAAAGCTGCTTTGCGGTGCGATGCACTACCAACAGGGTAACGAACACAGAACTAGATTTCTATAAGCTTTCAAACCGTAAAAACGAGCCTTTAAGAAGAGAAAGGTGAAGCGTCAGCAGGAAGAACAGCGATCCTGACACTCAGGAGGCATGCCTCGTGTGCAGCAAGCACTATTTTCACTATATTTCTGTAAGTTAAGTTAAAGCAGTTTGTGTTTCAGTGGAACATGGAGGAATCAGAAAGCTAAAGCAGCGTTATGTTAATGTAGCTAACATTAGCTTGTTTACATCCGTACGACAACTCTTATCGTTCTTTGGTTCAGACTGGGATCAAATCAAATCAAATGTATTTCTATAGCCCAATATCCCAAATTATACATTTGTCTCAGTGTTTACAGACTGTACAGGATACGACACTCTCTGTCTTTAGACCCTCTGTCTTTAGACTCTCTGTCCTCAGACCCTCTGTCCTTAGACTCTCTGTCCTCAGACCCTCTGTCCTTAGACCCTCTGTCCTTAGACTCTCTGTCCTCAGACCCTCTGTCCTTAGACCCTCTGTCCTTAGACCCTCTGTCTTTAGACCCTCTGTCCTCAGACCCTCTGTCTTTAGACCCTCTGTCCTTAGACCCTCTGTCCTTAGACTCTCTGTCCTCAGACCCTCTGTCCTTAGACCCTCTGTCCTTAGACTCTCTGTCCTCAGACCCTCTGTCCTTAGACCCTCTGTCCTTAGACCCTCTGTCTTTAGACCCTCTGTCCTCAGACCCTCTGTCCTCAGACCCTCTGTCCTCAGACTCTCTGTCCTTAGACCCTCTGTCCTTAGATTCTCTGTCCTCAGACCCTCTGTCCTTAGACCCTCTGTCCTCAGACCCTCTGTCCTTAGACCCTCTGTCCTTAGACCCTCTGTCCTTAGACTCTCTGTCTTTAGACCCTCTGTCCTTAGACTCTGTCTTTAGACCCTCTGTCCTTAGACTCTCTGTCTTTAGACCCTCTGTCCTTAGACCCTCTGTCCTTAGACCCTCTGTCCTTAGACTCTCTGTCCTTAGACCCTCTGTCCTTACACCCTCTGTCCTTACACCCTCTGTCCTTAGACTCTCTGTCTTTAGACCCTCTGTCCTTAGACTCTCTGTCCTTAGACCCTCTGTCCTTAGACTCTCTGTCTTTAGACACTCTGTCCTTAGACTCTCTGTCTTTAGACCCTCTGTCTTTAGACCCTCTGTCCTTAGACCCTCTGTCCTTAGACTCTCTGTCCTTAGACCCTCTGTCCTTAGACCCTCTGTCCTTACACCCTCTGTCCTTAGACCCTCTGTCCTTACACCCTCTGTCCTTAGACCCTCTGTCCTTACACCCTCTGTCCTTAGACCCTCTGTCCTTACACCCTCTGTCCTTACACCCTCTGTCCTTAGACCCTCTGTCCTTACACCCTCTGTCCTTAGACCCTCTGTCCTTACACCTTCTGTCCTTAGACCCTCTGTCCTTACACCCTCTGTCCTTAGACCCTCTGTCCTTGCACCCTCTGTCCTTAGACCCTCTGTCCTTTCACCCTCTGTCCTTAGACCCTCTGTCCTTACACCCTCTGTCCTTAGACCCTCTGTCCTTGGACCCTCTGTCCTTAGACCCTCTGCCCTTACACCCTCTGTCCTTGGACCCTCTGTCCCTGGACCCTCTGTCCTTGGACCCTCGCATCGTACAAGGAAAAACTTCCTAAAAGAAACCCCATAATTAAAGGGGGAAACAAAACAAACTAAATAAATCAGATCTGAGCAATAAAGTCTGTTAAGGCTCGCAGTGTGGACGTAACCTCAGCGTATGATGTAATTTAAATGTCTGCTGTCCTTTTTCCAATTGTTTGTTATTATTAACAGAAGATGTTTTGGACTCGAGGTGTTTATGACTTTGTTACATTCAGTTATCAGTTTCATCTCAAACTGCTCAGGTTATCCAGGCCGGAGGAGGAGGCGTTGGAGGGAGGTGAACTTACTCCCTCGCTAGTTCTTAAAGGTGCAATGTGTACCACCTGCTCCAAAGAAGTAGGGGGCAGTACCCTGTACTACTGGCTCCATACAACTAACCTTACAGTTATTAGTCATTTAAAAAGTCCTACTGCTACTAACTGCAGGGAATGTGATAAATGAAATAACTCTGCTAGCTTATAAACTTCACGTGTGGCGTCATAGTTTCCTGATCCTCTCACGGGGCTGTACGCTACATGTAACGTCACATTTTGTTAGTTTGTTTATTGGCTCGGGTCCGAGGCAGAGACGAGGGAACGACTGACGGAGGACTGCTTCGTTGGGAGCGTAGCAAGCAGCGGCTCCGGGGACACAGCTTCAGTTAGCGGCGCGGATTCTGGTGGAGCGCTGGCCTTACCTGGACCAGCATCAGCTAAAAGTTTGCAGCCTGGGGGTTTGCTCTCGCTGAACTCAAGCTAACCGCTAACGAAAGCTCCGTCCGTTTCCCGGAGCCGCAGCACGTTCTATGTGGTGGTGGTGCGGGGGGGTTATTGTTCATGCCCCTTGTGATCCAATAACAAACTATAAAACAGGAACATGTCTGTAATATCTCCAGTCAGCAGCTGTTCTTCTTCTCTCTGTACTGAGCAGACTGCAGTGACTCACTATCACCTCTAGAGGAACACGTGGTATTACAGCCTGGATGCAGCGCAGCTAGCTGTTAGCATGCTAACTTCAGGAGATAGCTCTGCACACGTGTTTAACATCAACACTGTGACCTCTTCATGGTCTGGCATATCATTGCACCTTTAAACCACCTGTGCGCCCCCTCTGTTTGTTTCCCTCCTCCCCCCCTCGTCTGTCCCCCCCTGAGCAGTATCATGTGACTTTGTGGTGGGGCGGCCCCCCTGGATGAGCGCCCCCCCTTCTCATGTATGCTTGTTTCCCTCTCTCTGCCATCCCCCATCCAGCATGCTATCGCTTTTTGTTTGAAGGAGTCGGGGAATAAGCCTCCAGTGGTAACGTATAACACCTCGCTCTTTTCTGACTGGCACACTGACCCCCTCCCCCGCCGCCGACCAATCACTGACAAACTAATCACTAGTCCAACCCAGAGGCTGGATGGATCTATTAAAAATAATTTATCCATATTTGTTTTGGTTTCACTGCTTTATTTACTGTGTTGATCAGACTGGATGTGACCTTTGTCCTCCGACAAGGCTGCAAATCATCAGCTGATGCAAACGCACCATCACGTTATCTCTTTCTGCACATGCACCGTCACGTTATCTCTTTCTGCACATGCACCGTCACGTTATCTCTTTCTGCACATGCACCGTCACGTTATCTCTTTCTGCACATGCTCCGTCACGTTATCTCTTTCTGCACATGCACTGTCATGTTATCTCTTTCTACACACGCACCGTCATGTTACCTCTTTCTGCACACACATGTCACGTTATCTCTTTCTGCACATGCACCGTCATTTTACCTGTTTCTGCACATGCACCGTCATTTTACCTGTTTCTGCACATGCACCGTCATTTTACCTGTTTCTGCACATGCACCTCATGTTACCTCTTTCTGCACACGCACCGTCGCGTTACCTCTTTCTGCACACGCACCGTCATGTTATCTCTTTCTGCACATGCACCGTCGCGTTATCTCTTTCTGCACACGCACCGTCACGTTATCTCTTTCTGCACACGCACCGTCACGTTATCTCTTTCTGCACACGCACCGTCACGTTATCTCTTTCTGCACACGCACCGTCACGTTACCTCTTTCTGCACACGCACCGTCACGTTATCTCTTTCTGCACACGCACCGTCACGTTATCTCTTTCTGCACACGCACCGTCACGTTACCTCTTTCTGCACACGCACCGTCACGTTATCTCTTTCTGCACATGCACCGTCACGTTATCTCTTTCTGCACACGCACTGTCATGTTATCTCTTTCTGCACATGCACCGTCATGTTATCTCTTTCTGCACATGCACCGTCACGTTATTTCTTTCTGCACATGCACCTCATGTTACCTCTTTCTGCACATGCACCGTCATGTTACCTCTTTCTGTACATGCACCATCACGTTATCTCTTTCTGCACATGCACCGTCACGTTATCTCCTTCTGCACACGCACCGTCATGTTATCTCTTTCTGCACATGCACCGTCACGTTATCTCCTTCTGCACACACACCGTCACGTTATCTCTTTCTGCACATGCACCGTCACGTTATCTCTTTCTGCACATGCACCGTCACGTTATCTCCTTCTGCACACGCACCGTCACGTTATCTCTTTCTGCACATGCACCGTCACGTTACCTCTTTCTGCACACGCATCGTCACGTTATCTCTTTCTGCACATGCACCGTCATGTAATCTCTTTCTGTACATGCACCGTCATGTAATCTCTTACTGCACATGTACAGACTGATTCAGTGCTTTTATCTTTAATAAGTTTCACTGTTATCTTATCTGATTTTGTATTTCTTACGTGATCAGATGCTGCATGGACACCGGAGGACAAACTATATGTTTCTGTTTCTTTTTTAACCTGTGTGTGCGTGCGTGTGTGTGTGTGTGTGTGTGCGTGTGTGTGTGTGTGTGTGTTTGCGTGTGCGTGTGTGAGGCATCACTGGTCTTGCGCTTTGTTTTTTGTATCTCTTCTTCTGTGGTTTGGCTGCTTCACAGTTTGAGTCGATGCTTTTATTTATTAGAACTCTTCTTCATGTCATTTTCACTTTTCCTTTCTGCCTCCTGCTCCTCCCTCTCGTCCCCTCACTTGTCCGTTTGCTGTTTCTGTTCCTCGCACCACTCTCCCTCTTTATACCCTCCTCTCTCTCCTCCTCCCTCTCTTTTCTCCCCCAGATCCGCTACAGGAAGGACAAAGTGCAGTCCAAACTGACCCCCACCTTCCCGCTGGTCTCTGCTGTCAAAGATCTGTCTAACGGCTGCGCTATAGCTGCTGCGCTGCACTACTACTGCCCCAGCCTGCTGCCTCTCGAGGGTACGCAGCTCCATCACGAGAGAGCACTATCATTAATAATCATCTGATTAAAGGAATAATTCACCCCAAAAATGATCATTTGTACATCACGTGTTACTTACAAAAAAGGAAATGTCAGAATTTTTTTGGGACTTTTGTGTCTTTAATGATAATATAGTTTAAGATTAGAAGGCGAGGAGGGGGGGCATGCAGCAGAGGGCCTCGGGGTGGAGTCGCTGCGGGACGACTCAGCCTCTATTAATAGATCACCCGCTCCGAAGTCTTAAAGAAAACTTTATTTCCTCTCCTGCCTCCACGGTGAATGAAGAATCAACAAACGTAGAGAAGTAAACGTCTGAGTATGAGAACTGTCATCAACTCTCTAACGGGTTTATGTTTGTGCAGAAGACTTTAGATACACTTTGTAAACAGATGTTTTCAGAGAGTTTTGCTTCCATTTACTTCTTCAAGACTTTGTGGGGAAGTTTCCCTTCATGATATTTTGGAATATACATTTCATGTTCCATATTTGATACAATTCAGTGAACTTCAGTTGTCCAAAGCATCGTTTATAAATCATACAAAATGATACATACATATTAATGTTTCTCTGCTCCTCCCAGATGTGTGTTTGAAGGACACCATGTCCGTGTCTGACAGTCTGTACAACCTGCAGCTGATCAGAGAGTTCTGTGAGAGCAGTTTGCAGAGTTGCTGCCCGCTGGCTGTGGAGGATCTGCTCTACGCGCCTCCGGATCTGCATGTAAGCATCATACACGCTGGTTACACAGTTCAGGAGCGAGAGAGTTTGGAAAGAAGGCCTGCACACAAGTGTTTCAGAGTGTGGTTGTATGAGGGACTTCTCCATAGTGTCAACCAGGTTAACTGTGTGCTACATTTATAATATGTTCACTTTTCTAACGGGGACTGAAGCCGTATGTTCTCTCTTCACGGCCACCAGACTCCATAGACAAAAACAGTCGTTTAACCTCTCAGAACACAGCGGTCTAACGCTGCATCGATTAGTTAGTTAGTTTGTCTTGTTGTGTGACTTTGGTGTTTTAAAGGGTTAGTTCAGATTCACCAAAGTCACACAATGACATGAACAAACTAAGTGATGGATACAGCGGGACACCAGCAGCCCCGTGTTCTGTGTGTCTGGTGGTTCCCCGTCAGAAGCATTGACTGTATAACCAGTAGTGTAAAGCAGAGAAGATGTTCTGAATATAGAATACGCTTAAACTGATAGACAGTGTTTAGGTCCACAGCTTCCTGCTTCCTGTCTGTTTCTACAAACTGCCTCTAGTGTAGGTGATGCACTGACTGTGGAGAACATACAAACTGTCCATTCACCTAACATGCTCTTCTCCTCAGCTGAACATCATGAGCTTCATCGCTGAGCTGCTCGAGTGGTTTGAGGTCAAGAAGCCTGAGTTTGTTCAGCCCTTGCAGCCCATTGACCTCACAGGTGACTTCAGTGACAATGACAACATTTCTGTACCGATAAATATCACGCTGACCATCACATGTCTCTACGTCTCTGTGTCTTCCAGACGTCTCAGGGTTACTCGACTGTACGAGTCCTGTGAGCGGGAACAGCAACAGGTACAAGGAACACACACAGGGGGATACGGCGTGAACGTACACGTGACGTAGGACCTCCTGCCTCGTTTCCACACATTTGTTTTATGTGTCTGTAATTGTACATTTGGCAGAGTACACCTCCAAGTGTTCAAAGCAAAGAAATGCATCTCTTTACAGATGGAATATGACGCCAATAGGACCAATAATGCAAAATATACAAATAAATGAAGTATAATAATCTCCCACTTTTATTAACGATAACATTACTCAAATTCTTAACGTGTAAAACCAGCTGAACTAGGTTGTTCTTCTTTGATAGAATTACACAATGTGACTATTAACATAACCAATAAACTGAATTGAATGAAAAGCTTTTCTGAATTTGCTAATATGCTTAGTGGCGTACGGTTCTGTCGTCTGTCCGAACTCTGCTGATCATGAGCAAAAATCCAAGAAGGAGTTCTCAGAGGTTTCTGTAGAAATGAATGAACTTTCACACGTTCACAGATTAAAGTGTTGAATCAGAGACGCAACACATGCACACTGTTGATAAGAGTTGTGAATGATCATCGCTTCATGTATTTTCCTGTTTCAGTGGTTCTCCTTCCTTCATCTTCAAACAACCCTTCGTGCCCATCTGCTCCCCGGTGTCACCAGGTGAGAAACACAGAGTTCCACACAGAATGTTTTTATTCAACCCAGAAGAAGAGTTCAGATCTTAAGTACCATTCTGCAGAACGGCCCATATCAGAATAATGCCGTCTGTATTATATGATTATATTCTAATTATTGATGCATTAATGTGTTCATCACTTTAATGTTCAGCTGGTGGAGTTTATATTAATGACTTTATATACTGCTGGGTAGATTGTACATTTGACAATAGATCAATAAAGTTAATCTGAACCTATAATTATACTCGATTAGTTAGTTATATTAGTTATTTGTTGATTATATCTTGTATTATTTTATATATTTATTTATACATAATATGACTAAAGATGTCAGATAAATGTCGTGGAGTAAAAAGTTCAATATTTGCCTCTGGGATGTACTGGAGTAGAAGTATAAAGTAGAATTAAATGGAAATACTCAAGTAAAGTACCTCAAATATTAGTACTTAAGTGCAGTACTTGAGTAAATATACTAAGTTACTGTCCAACATTGATTTAACATAAATAATAATGAATAGACTTTTTGACTTAAGTCTTTTTTTCTTTCCAGAAAACAAAAGTTGGACAAAGAAACAAATCAGGTAGTTACGCCTCAAAGCTTCATGCAATTTTTATAGTAAATGTTGTGTTGCATTCATATTTTATCTTAATTTTTTTACTTACTTTGGCTTCCATGGTCTCTGCTTTACCATTCATGTTGGCACGACCCGTTCATTTGTCCATCCTTCCATCGTCATCCGCCTCTCTGCAGTCGTCCTCTGTCTGCAGTGACTTTCAGCATCCCATTTGGGCTGGACAGTGATGTTGACATTGTCATGGGAAACCCAATAGATTCTGTCTTTCGCTCTGTCAGCACTGACAGCCTCACCGCCGGCATCCCTGCAATGACTTCCGTGGTGAAAGGGATGACGTGTGTCCCGTACAGCCCTTCGGAGGACCTCAGCCACCTGGTCAGCGCTTCGGCCCCATCGCAGTGCTCGTCCTGGGGCCCATACGCACACACAACGCCAATGGGAGAGCTGCCGACCATCGAGGAGGCGCTACAGGTGGTTCATACCCCCAGGAAGGGAAAGATAGTAGAGAAAGCTGAAAGAGGAGTGTTGGGAGTAAGGCCAGAGCCTAGGTTACGGCCCGAAGGAGCCCCTGCTGGTTTCTTCCTACACTGCCCTGAGGAGGATAATTCCCAGCTTAGTAGCTCCGCTCCCTGTCGCTCTGGAGTCCTCCACCGGCCTGTTGGTGGAGAAGGAGGTGACACTGAAAGACAAGGAAGGGGAGAGAGGAGGGAGAGAGCAGGACGCAGCTCCGATATGTCACGTGATGACGACTCTGTTCTACGAGATGGCAGTGTTGACTCCTCTGAAGCATCGGATGATACCCCTAGAAACGCCCCGGGGAATATTCGACCCAGCAACGTTCGCCAGGGAAACAACAGCACCAGCAACAGTCCACGAATGACAAGCTTTGCAGAGCGACGGGACAGCAGAAGAAGACATCCCGCTGCTTCCGGGGAGGATTCAGCCTCTGCTCCGACCCCAACAACCCCAGGGACTCCACTTACACCCTCCACCCCAGCAGGAGCACCTGGCCGCCAGGACAGCCCCAGCCCCAGAGGCCCTGAACCAGGCTCTGAGGCCTGGGAGCTGGGGGCTCGCCTGGAGGAAAAACGCAAAAGCATTGAAGCCCAAAAAAGACGCATTGAAGCTATCTTTGCCAAGCACAGACAGAGGCTTGGAAAAACTGCTTTCCTTCAACTGAAAAGAGAGCAAGGAGAGGGAGGAGGGGAGGCTAATCTCACCCTGGAGGAGAGCCTCACATGCATGGAGGCGCAACTGAAACAGGAGGAGGAGAGGGAAGAGAAAGAAAAGAAGGAGGAAGAGAAAGAGAAAGATGGAGAGAAGCCATCTGTTTCCAATCCTCCTCGGCTAGAAAAGCAGGTCACTTTCTCTATTGAAAGTAAGAAAGGGGCAGAGAAAGTAGGTGAAGCTGTCTTTGTGGAGTGCAATGAAGTGGTGCAGAAACTGAGTGAAGCTCTGCAGTCACTACAAAAGGACATGCAGAAACTTACAGAACAGCAACAGCAGCTCATGAGCAACCAAAAACCCACAAATACACCCAAAACCACTCCAAAATCAACACCTAGAAGTATCGCCAAAACACCTCCTCACACCCCAACAAAGACACCACCAAGAACCCCGACAAAGTCTTCTTTGAGGAGTACCAGTAAAGCTTGGGTGATTCCTGGTCCCAGTGCCCCCGCTGCCAACTCCCCGTCACAGCGCTCTCACCTACTTTCCTCTTCCACCTCCCCAAAGACTATCATCTCCTCCTCCTGCCCAGCTCCTCGCACTAAGATCCACTCCTCCTCTACTCCACGCAGCCCCAAGCATCACCCCCGCGGCCAACATCAGCCTCAACCACGGCCTTCAGAACTCAAGTTTCCCACACTCAACCGCGCCTTGGCACCGACCTATAATGTGGACAGCCTCCCCCATCTGCGGCGTGTGTCCCCCAGCAAGTGTCAGGATCAGACTTCTTCTTCCTTCCGCATCGGTGGGCCTCGGACTCCTGAGGCGTCTCCTCAGGCTACCCAGCAGCCACAGCAGGACGATAACACCTCGGACACAGCCTCCAGCGAGGCACCAACGCAGTTCAGCCTGGAGCTGGAGGACATGGAGGCCGTAGGAGGGCTGCTGGTCGTACCACAGCCCAGAGAAGATCGGCATACGTCTGCTGGCAGAGGCAGCTCCGGCGCTCCTTCTGAGTGCTCATTTGAGAGCGAGACTTTGTCCCTTTCTGCTGCGTTCAGTGCAGTAGGTGCAGGGAAGCGCTGCAGCCTGATTGAAATCTCGCTGTCATCTCTTGGAGGGGCAGAAGGGGGCAGTGATGTACCAACTGATGAAGGGCAGGAGTATTCCTCTGATTCTATGAGCGACCACACAGAGTCTGCTGTGGATCCTGCGAGAGGACTCGCTGCAGAACCCCTAGAACCCATAGAGCAGGTGGATCTGGCCACAGGAGCCGACAACCTGCCAGAACAACAAACTGAATCTGAAGGAGAACAGACAGGAAAGACTGAAACTTTGGAAGCAAGTGGAGAGCAGAATGAGACCGGGGCAAGAGGAGGAATTGGATTATTCTTTCAGGTGAGGAAACAAAATGGAAGTGAAAGCTTTGCATACATAATAATTCTGTCATGATAGTTGGGTATATGATTGTGTGTTGTGGTTGTAGGGGGAGGTACATAGTGAGGAGGAGATGGCCCAGCGTAGAGCCATGCTGTTGGAAAAACAGCAGAAGAGAACAGAGGAGCTGAAGAAGAGGAGACAGTGGAATGAGCAAGAAAGGGAAAACAGGTAACAAACACATTAATGAATGCCTACCAACCTCTTTGCATCACTTTAGATGTTGTCAACTAATACGTCCAAAGCTGAGATGAAATGATGTGAAAGTAACACAACTTTAACACAACGTTTCAGACCAAGAGTGGCATCTCCCTGCAATACACCTCCTGCAGGCATGACCTCACCTTCCCCCACACCTCCTGCTACACCAGTCCGGCGGGGAAATTTCACACGATTGGAGTACCAAAGGCGGCATCAACTCAGGATCATGGAGGACTTCGACAAAGTGCTTTGGCAGAAATTAACCAATCCGGGTCGATCTTCGGCTAAGAAAACCCGCTCCCGTCCTCGCAGCATGACCAGGGAGGAAACCCGGCTGTCTCTGAGTCCAGCCAAGGGAACAGCTGGTAAAGTCAATAGTGAGAAGTGAGAAATGTTGTTGAGTATTTGCAGTTGTTTTAATGTCTTAATATTTATGTTTCTCCAGGCGCTAAGTTGATCAAAGTCTACTCTAACCCGTCTCTCAACCTGACAGCCACGGATGAGCCAGGAAACAGAACCCCCACCAAGAAAGCCCACAGGTACCCTGCTGCATCTCCACTCTCACTTATACCTTTTTCAGCCACAATGGTAACATGGCTTGAGTGTAGGAAGTGCTTGTTGGTCAGTGAGCTCGTTTCGTCCAGAGAGAAATATCTCCTGAACTGTTGGATGGATTGCCAGGAAATTTGGTCCAACCAAGGACTTTGCTGATTCCCAGACTTTTCACTTGCAAAACCAACATGTCAACATTTCCACTTGTGCAGCACCTAAGTTCATGGCAGGGTGAATAAAGGCCAAATTGCTAATGCTAAAATGCTAAATGTTATCATGTAATAATACCATTCTAAATGTTCGTATGATGGTTGTTATAGATTTAAACATTGCTAAACAATGTTAAGCGTAAGCTCGTTACCAGTAACTGTACGTGTTTTCCAACTTAATCATTTATATTCTTTTTGAGTCGGGTATTTAAAGCCATCCAGTTTTTCATGATTACTGTCTTTGTGACTTTCAAAACCAGAGAAAGATATTTCTATTTTTTGTAGATACTGAATTTATGCTTATCTCAGTCATACTTACTATATGATCAAAAATACAGCGAATGAAGTGAGACGACTGCAGGAGACTCAAACGCTGCTACTTCCTGTTGATCATGTGACTGTGAGGTGAAGTGTAGAGTTAGAGTCAGCCAGACTTACGTGACGTATCTTCAAAGTGTAGGACACCTTTCACACATATGTATGAAAGGTGTCCTGTAAAGGCAGCGATTCTGCAGAACGTCCACAGTAATGGGATAACATTAGCGTCACACCATGCTAGATGTTAAACTCAGTTCTACTAGTTCTAATACTTGTATACATAATTCACATGTGAAGTGACGGCCTGCTGGCTCATTGTTTTTTCTCCGACAGCCGTCCTGGTTCACCTTCAGTATGTGTAGCACCAAGTAAACTGGTAAATCAGAACGGAGAAAACTGGGAGACTGGCTCCAGTGGAACCTCGCCTGCCCCAGAATACACAGGTACAGTACTGTGTCTCCGTTCTTGAGTACTTATATGCGTTGCTTACAGTTGTACCTGTGGGTTCAGCCTGAACAAGTGAACCTGTGTTTGTATTTGCAGGTCCAAAACTCTTCAAAGAGCCAAGCTTCAAGTCCAACAAGTTTATCATCCACAACGCGCTCTCCCGCTGCTGCCTGGCCGGGAAGGTCAACGAGACACAAAAGAACAAGATCGTCGAGGTAGAAGATTCATCTTTGCGATGAGCCACTTTCATACCTCTTCAGTGAAATGCACGTTAAATGTGTTTATCGCTACTTGTGGTGGTGGAAGAATGATCAGAGCTTTTACAAAAACACTAAAAATATAGAGAAACATGCTTTAAAGGTTTAATATGTAACAGTACAATAATATGTAGTAGCGGTCCTCTGGCCAATGCTTAACGTTTACAGGAGCAGATGAAAAATAAAAAGCGGAAATAATGTTTTGCTCTTTTCTTGTTCTTACTCCCGACTCAGGAGATGGACAAGAGTCCCGCCAACCACTTCCTGATCCTCTTCCGTGACTCCAGCTGCCAGTTCAGGGGCGTCTACACCATGAACACCGACTCCCAGGAACTCGTACGATTGACTGGCGTGGGCCCGCGGACAATCGGTTCCACCCAGGTGGAGTCCATCTACAAATACAGCTCAGACAGGAAGCAGTTCAGTGCAATCCCCTCCAAAACCATGGGCATGAGCGTGGACGCCTTCACCATCCCCAGTCACCTGTGGCACGGAGGAGGCGCCGCAGCAGGAGCAGGAAGCAGGAGAGCGAGCATCACCAAGAAGGCGGTCGTTTCCAAGTGAGGAGCATCACACAGGCTCACTGTAGTCAGATACCTTCATGTGCACACAATCGAGCCTTTAGTGTGAGCACCCTCTCTTGGATTTACTAGTAATTTGTACTCCGTCTTTATGTGCATGGAAATGTTAACAGCACAACTTTCTTTCTTAAACAGGGACACTCATATCCAGAGTGCACAGAGGAATGTTTTGTAATAATAAAAGTAATTGCACAAGCAATTAGTTGTTTATGACACCGACTTCAATGCGACACACTTACTGTCTGTTGCCCCTCTGCTTGTAGAACATCAGTTTTATACATTAAACAATAGAGAAAATGCCTTCGAGTGACTGACAGGACTTTTATTTTGTAGGACTCCACCAACAGCTGTCAGTCGGCTGATGAAGCACATTATGTTCTGCAGAATGAAAGATAGCCATAACCGTCTGACGCAGAGAGCAGAAGCGTCACAAATGTAAAATGTGTTTGTGGTTTTCAGAAACGCTTATTTACTGTATGTGGTATGAGCTTCTTGCAAAAACAGTGACAACTTGTGGTTTGATGGAACTATGCTGGATATACGTCTGAGCATCACATGCTAATGAAACACTGAACTAATAGCATATTGAGGATGAAGTGTTATTATGCTAAGCGTACCTTCAGGAGTACCTGCCGTGTTGCTCAGGGAGGATCTCACGACACGTTTTAGGTTCAGAAGTTTGTATGAGGTTCTTCTCTATAGTCAGTCTATGCTATATTTAGAATATTTTACACTGGGAACTGAAGCCGATCTCTACATGTGCTCTTTACAAGCCACCAGACTCCATTGACAAAAACAGTCATTTTAGTTTGCAGCAAATCTGTTAGTCAGTTTGTGTTGTATGACTTTTAAAGAAGGATCTTAAATGATTTGGGTCACAATAACACAAACTAACTAACTGATGGAGGCAGCGGTCGACCAGCATCTCACGTGTACTGCAAAGTTAAATCACTCACTGTTTTTGTCAATGGAGTGTGGTGGCTGTGAAGAGAGCACAGGTAACGGCTTCAGGTCAGTCTGACAGCAGCAGAAAATATTCTATAGAGAATACACTTAAACTGATATAGATTGTTTTAAGTGTCTAAAATCCGTCCACAGCAGAACTTTGTTTATCTTCCTGCTTCCTGTCTACTTCACAACCTCTCTTCAAAACATACAAACTGTCCCTTTAAGTTCAGCCAACGGATCCCTTATGGAATCTTAAACAGCTCTTTACGTGCGTCTGACACCACATTGTGTTTGTGCTTCAGCAGCGCAGGTCAGGACGGACTAATGAAGGTACGGCACTGATACTTAGAGATTTACCTCCAAACAAACTACGTGAACAAGATTCCATAAGTGGAATGTTTGATTAGGAATAGACAGATAGATAACACACTCGGTAAACACAATGAAATGTGTGTATTTCAGACCAGCATTCATGTATGAAACAATAAACTGGATTAAACTCTTTGATCATGTTTCTGCCTCTTATTGTTCATCTCAGACTAACAGCGACATCTTAATTATAACGTTTAAAAGAAGTCGGATATCATGTTTGTTCTTTTAAATGTTCTATAGCTACATAAATACTATGAACATTTATAGACATTTGTATAGTGTACTAATTTTTACATATTTGTATGACTTTTTATGGCATAATATTACTCCTGATCCAGGAGAAACTTCCCATCTCTCCCCACTCCCATGACCAGCACCACCTTCAGACAGGGAGGGAAACAGCACCACCTTCAGACAGGGAGGGGAACAGCACCACCTTCAGACAGGGAGGGAAACAGCACCACCTTCAGACAGGGAGGGGAACAGCACCACCTTCAGACAGGGAGGGGAACAGCACCACCTTCAGACAGGGAGGGGAACAGCACCACCTTCAGACAGGGAGGGGAACAGCACCCCCCTCAGGCAGGGAGGGGAACAGCACCACCTTCAGACAGGGAGGGGAACAGCACCACCTTCAGACAGGGAGGGGAACAGCACCACCTTCAGACAGGGAGGGGAACAGCACCACCTTCAGACAGGGAGGGGAACAGCACCACCTTCAGACAGGGAGGGGAACAGCACCCCCCTCAGGCAGGGAGGGGAACAGCACCACCTTCAGACAGGGAGGGGAACAGCACCCCCCTCAGGCAGGGAGGGGAACAGCACCACCTTCAGGCAGGGAGGGGAACAGCACCACCTTCAGACAGGGAGGGGAACAGCACCACCTTCAGACAGGGAGGGGAACAGCACCACCTTCAGACAGGGAGGGGAACAGCACCCCCCTCAGGCAGGGAGGGGAACAGCACCCCCCTCAGGCAGGGAGGGGAACAGCACCACCTTCAGACAGGGAGGGGAACAGCACCACCTTCAGACAGCACCACCTTCAGACAGGGAGGGGAACAGCACCACCTTCAGACAGGGAGGGGAACAGCACCTCCCTCAGGCAGAGGGGAACAGCACCCCCCTCAGGCAGGGAGGAGAACAGCACCACCTTCAGGCAGGGAGGGGAACAGCACCCCCCTCAGGCAGGGAGGGGAACAGCACCCCCTTCAGGCAGGGAGGGGAACAGCACCACCTTCAGGCAGGGAGGGGAACAGCACCACCTTCAGGCAGAGAGGGGAACAGCACCACCTTCAGACAGGGAGGGGAACAGCACCCCCCTCAGGCAGGGAGGGGAACAGCACCACCTTCAGACAGGGAGGGAACAGCACCACCTTCAGACAGGGAGGGGAACAGCACCACCTTCAGGCAGGGAGGGGAACAGCACCACCTTCAGACAGGGAGGGGAACAGCACCACCTTCAGACAGGGAGGGGAACAGCACCACCTTCAGGCAGGGAGGGGAACAGCACCCCCCTCAGGCAGGGAGGGGATATAACTTTGTAATGTCACTATAATATAATATTTATGACATTTCTTATTTTTGTGATACTATAATGAGACTTGATAAAAGAAAGACTTTGAATCCACATTAGTACATTTTGTGGCCACTTGGGGGCAGCACAAACAAGCTAAAGTAGACATTGACATATTATCACTTTATAAACTTAATTCTGGACAAAGTTTCTAAGATTATTCCTGATACTACCAGCATGTTGTTGATGTTAATAATACACATATGATAATATTGTGCGTACTAATGCATGCGTGCGTTTTAAAAGTTTATATCTTTAATAATAATCTAAACTTACCTCCAGGTTGGGAACCAAAGGTCTAAATAATGCAGCAAATCTTCTATTTCTACTCGTATATTGAGTCTAATAATAATAATAATAATAATAATAATAATAAATTGTATTTATAGGCGCACTTTTCATTGTGCTCAAGTGCTACAGAGTAAAAAAGGTGAAAGTCTAATTTATTTGCCAAAAAAGAAGGAAAAGAAAATACAATAAACAAAATTAAAGACGATTTATTTATTAAGAACTTAATAAACTTTATACAAAACAACAGAACGAGTGAACAAGTCAATTATTCTCTTGATTAATAAAGACAAAAATAATTCAAGAAGTCTGACGAGAGTTTTAGTTTTTTATTGCACCTTCCTCACACACAGTCTGCAGCTCAGACCCATTAATATTAATTATTATTACCAGATGTAACAGATTGCCTTGTTAGATGGAGGGTGGAGGGATCTCCGGGGCAGAGAACCGAGTGTGTCCACAGCTTAACGTTTCGACGGGAACTTTCCTCCTGAAATTAGTGGAATTGTAATTATTGAAAATACTGAGACAAGATTTTTACAGGCACTTTGAGCCGAATACTTGTTTGATAAATTCTACAAGGAGCCACTTTGTTCTCAGCACCGAAGATCCCAGAGAAGTGAAATATACGGAAGTAAGAAGACAAGAAGCTCGTAGGAAGTTACAGCGTCGAACAGGAAGTTTGCTCTTCAACTCAGTTCATGATCACCTAGTTTCTAACCTTCTAACTAACATCAGACTTTATACTGCGATGAGCTCAGAGCGACGAAGACGTGGTGCACAGCTGCACAGCTGTGATCCATCGATAAACACCAGGAAGAGGGGATACAGGAAGAGGAAGAGGAGGAGGAGGAGGAAGAGGAAGAGGAAGATGAAGACAGCCTCCAGCTCCAGTGTTACTGCTCCACCACTAACTGAGCGTCTGTCAGTCGTTTCCTTGAACTCCTGAAGAAAACTTTATTGTCTCTGCTGACTCAGAGAACAAAGAATCAAAACACGGAGAAAAGTGTTGATGAGTTGAGTTTAACGACCGTCGGGGGGGGGGCAGAGTGACGAAGACCAGTTTCTCCTCCACACTTTGATGTGGATGGCGAGAAAAGCCTGCGTGTCTTTAATAAACTGATTTAATGATGAATCATTGTGAGTCTGAAGACTTTGAGATATTAACGTTTCATAAAGCTTCACACAGATAAACATAAAGTAGAGTTTAGGTTTTAGAGAAACGTCCTGTGTGACCGGATCTACGAGACTTTATTATTCTGTGTGATAATTCATCAACACTTCTCTCTGTGGAGGCAGCAGAGGAGGGGGGGGGGGGGGGGGGGGGGGAGAGCTGCTAATGAGCGTCTGGCTCCACCACAGGGCTGCTGTCAGCCTGTGTATCCAGAGAGCTGAGGGCGGGGCTGGTGCCGAGGGCCGGGGCTGGTGCCGAGGGCCGGGCTGGTGTCGAGGGCCGGGCTGGTGCCGAGGGCGGGGCTGGTGTCGAGGGCAGGGCTGGTGCCGAGGGCGGGGCTGGTACTGTGGACGGGGCTGGTGCTATTCCACCGGGCGCTATCGTGCCGGGGCTCCAGGGACGGGCTCACAGAGGCGGGGTCGGAGGAGTTGGTTGTCAGGTCCAGCAGGATGTGGGTGGCGGTGGGGGGATGGCTGGACGAAGGACTGGGTGGAGCGTTAGAGGGGGGGAGAGCAGGGGGGTCCGGGGGAGTTTGTGAAGAGTCGGATGCTGCATATGAGGAAAGGTTGGAGGGGGGGGAGGGCGGGGGAGTCAGAGAGGGTGTGTGTGGGGGGGTCGGACAGAGAGTCTGTGGGGGAGACGGGGGTAGTCGGTCTGGGTGTGTGGGGGGGGGTCGGCTCCTGTGGATCTGTGCAGACCAGCTCCCCATCAGCAACATACCAAACCTCATTGTGTCTGTTCAACAGCTTCAAGGGACTACACACACACACACACACACACACACACACACACACACACACAACACACACACACACACACACACACACACACACACACACACACACACAATAAACATAATTATAATGTTAAAGTTATTGTTTTGATTGAGTGACAGAAACACTTATTGTGCGTCTAAATCAAACGTTGAATTATGAATATTTATGAGATTTATAACAATAACTATGAATTGCTATATCCAGATTTTACTTCACATTATAGGTGTTTTCATAATGTGTGACTACAGTTAGAAGTGATAAAGTATTACCTGTCATATCCGACTCCGTAGTGGTAGCTGTGATTGTAGGACGCTCGCACTCTGCCCAGCTCTTTGGTCAGCAGGTGAGCGTGCAGCCTGGAGGTGACCGACAGCATCCAGCCTCCATAGCTCCGCACATATACATCCATCTCTGGCATCTCCGTGAAATACAGCTGTGAGGAGACACAGACAGGGGACACTGCAGCACTAAATATTACCTTAGATAGTTACACATGCAGAGTTCAAACCAAAGACACACGGCAGAAAACGTAAAATGTAATATTGAGATCCTGGAAAAAGAGACGTTGTGTTTGTAATTCAAGAGAGAAGTTTTTAAATACATCAGTCGTGTGAGATCTTTGGAGCGAGTGGCTAATAGTGGAACTTTTCACAGGGCGTGATTTTATACAAAGTCAATACACACAAGTATAATATATTACTCACAAGCCCCCGGCTGAGCGCCGCTATGTTGGAGTTCACCCCGGGCGACGAGAGGGTCGCCTCCCTTCGCTTACGGGTTATGGGGGGGAAAACTCTGACTGTTGTTTGTGCCTAGCCCCAAACAGCAGTTTGGAGTATTCGGCCTTCTTGGAGACCCTGAATGGAGCCCTGCAGGGGGCTCCAGTAGGGGACTCCGTAGTCTTGCTGGGAGACTTTAACGCGCACGTGGGAAACGATGGAGACACCTGGAGAGGCGTGATTGGGAGGAACGGTCTCCCTGATCTAAACCCGAACGGTTGTTTGTTGTTGGACTTCTGTGCTAGTCATTGAATGGCCATAACGAACACCATGTTCGAACATAAGGATGCTCATAAGTGTACGTGGTACCAGAGCACCCTAGGCCAAAGGTCAATGATCGTTTTTGTGATCGTATCATCTGATCTGAGGCCGCATGTTTTGGACACTCGGGTGAAGAGAGGGGCGGAGCTGTCAACTGATCACCATCTGGTGGTGAGTTGGATCGAGGGGTGGGGGAAGATACTGGACAGACCTGGTAATCCCAATAGGGTAGTGCGGGTGTACTGGGAATGTCTGGAGGAGTCCTTCCGGGTTAAGTTACCTGGGAGGACTCTGGAAACAGTTGCAGGGTACCGACGTACTCGAAGGGCGGCAGCCTCTGCTGTGGCAAAAGCAAAGCAGCGGGTGTGGGAGAAGTTCGGAGAATCTATGGAGAAGGACTTTCGGTCGGTACCAAGGTGCTTCAGGAAAACCATGCGGCACCTCAGGAGGGGGAAGCGGGGAACCATCCAAGCTGTGTACAGCAAGGACCCTGCTGACTTTGACTGAGAAGGTTATCGACCGGTGAAAGGAGCACTTTGAGGAACTCCTGAATCCGACTAACACACCCTCTATGGTAGAGGCAGAGCTGGAAGCTGATGGGGGATCATCGTCAATTTCCCTGTTGGAAGTCACTGAGGTAGTCAAACAACTCCACAGTGGCAAAGCCCCAGAGGTTGATGAGATCCGTCCAGAAATGCTGAAGGCTTTGGGTGTGGAGGGGCTTGGTTGACACGCCTCGTCAACATTGCGTGGAAGTCTGGAACTGTGCCTAGGGGGTGTCAGACCGGGGTGGTGGTTCCCCTATTTAAAAAGGGGGACCAGAGAGTGTGTGCCAACTACAGGGGTATCACACTTCTCAGCCTCCCTGGTAAAGTCTACTCCAAGGTACTGGAAAGGAGGGTTCGGCCGGTAGTCGAACCTCTGATTGAAGAGGAACAATGCGGATTCCGTCCTGGTCGTGGAACAACAGACCAACTCTTTACTCTTGCAAGGATCCTGGAGGGGGCCTGGGAGTACGCCCATCCGGTCTACATGTGTTTTGTGGATCTGGAGAAGGCGTATGACCGGGTCCCCCGGGTGATACTGTGGGAGGTGCTGCGGGAGTATGGGGTGAGGGGGTCACTTCTGAGGGCCATCCAATCCCTGTACGCCCAAAGCGAGAGTTGTGTCCAAATACGGCAGTAAGTCGGACTCGTTTCAAGTCGATGTTGGCCAGGGCTGCGCTTTATAACCAATCCTGTGTATGATTTTCATGGAAAGGATATTGAGGCGTAGTCGTGGAGGAGAGGGGTTGCAGTTCGGTGGCCTGAGGATCTCATTGCTGCTCTTTGCAGATGATGTGGTCCTGATGGCATCATCGGTCTGTGACCTTCAGCAGTCACTGAATCGGTTTGCAGCCGAGTGTGAAGCGAAATCTGAGGCCATGGCTCTCAGCAGGAAAACGGTGGATTGCCTACTCCGGGTAGGGAATGAGCCCTTACCCCAAGTGAAGGAGTTCAAGTACCTCGGGGTCTTGTTCACCAGTGAGGGGACAATGGAGCGAGAGATTGGCCGGAGAATCGGAGCAGCGGGGGCGGTATTACAGTCACTTTACCGCACCGTTGTGACGAAAAGAGAGCTGAGCCAGAAGGCAAAGCTCTCAATATACCGGTCGATCTTTGTTCCTACCCTCACCTATAGTCTTGAAGGCTGGGTCATGACCGAAAGAACGAGATCACGCGTACAAACGGCCGAAATGGGTTTTCTCAGACGGGTGGCGTCTCCCTTAGAGATAGGGTGAGAAGCTCAGTCATCCGTGAGAGACTCGAAGTAGAGCCGCTGCTCCTTTACGTTGAAAGGAGCCAGTTGAGGTGGTTCGGGCATCTAGTAAGGATGCCACCTGGGCGCCTCCCTAGGGAGGTGTTCCAGGCACGTCCATCTGGGAGGAGACCCCGGGGAAGACCCAGGACTCGGTGGAGAGATTATATCTCCTCACTGGGAATGCCTCAGGATCCCCCAGTCGGAGCTGGAGGATGTGGCCTAGAGAAGGGAAGATTGAAGTTCCTTACTGGAGCTGCTGCCTCCGCGACCCAACCAGATAAGCGGTAGACGATGGATGGATGGATATTTAGTTGTTCTTATTTGTTTAGTTTTTCTTCTTGGATATGTACTCTTTAGCCAGCCCCCAGCCACCGGGCCAGCCCCCTAACCCTCCCACCTGGCAGCTCACCTTGTCGTTGGTGGGCGTCGGTGGCTTCTCCTGATAGGCTGCCGGCAGCGGGAAGCTCAACGAGTAGAGAGCTGGCTCCCACATCTTGGTATCCTCTGGGATCTTCACCAGGACGGGGGCGGTCATCTCCATCTGCACACCTGCAAGACGACACGCAGGTAAACAAAAGGAGCACACTGGTTCAGAGACACGACACTTTCTGAAATGTGATGTTTAAATATACTAATGAGGCATTATATAATGCAACTGTTGGTGAGTTTAGGAGAAATCTACAGACACAAACACACAAAGTTAGAAACATAAACTCTGGATGTGGATTCTGAGGTTTCCTCTCGTCTGACAGAAGATATTCTGGAAGATAAATAGACAAAAATCTCTAAACTACCCAGAACATAAAAAGTGTCTCGCCTAAATCCCGGAAATACACATCCAAACTATTTCCTGTTTACCAAATATACATATCATTCCAGAAATATGTCCTTTACCCCCATGTGGACTCGAACAGCACCACAGTACAGTCATTGTGCGATATAACTGTCTGTTTAACTGTGCATATGACAATAAATATCTTGAATCTTGAATCAGTAACTTCTGTTAGGCTCAACGGATTCTGCACCTGCAAGATGAAACACTCTGAACACAGAATCTGTCTCGGCTCTTTTAAATGACTTTAACACTTTTAGTTTTTTATACAAACAGATCAAATATCATATTCGTGTATTCAAAGGAATCTGTATTTATAATAGATAATGTGTTTTGACTGTAGCTGAAGTTATACTTTAAAAATGAATTATTTTCCCGGGACAGAACCTGAGTGTCTCACCTCCCTCATTGGCTCCAGTGATGTACTGGAACAGTCTCCTGAAGGCCATGGCTGCACCCACACCCATGAAGTAAGCTTCTGCATCTGTGGACACCCAGCGGGTGGGGCTGTAGTGTCGCACCTGAACACACACACACGCACACACACATCACTAAAGTGTGTCAGCTTGAGGCAGGTTCCTGTTGGACTGCAGGGTCCACTCACCTCATATTCATCTGTTTTGCACACCAGCTGATATTCCAGACATTCCTTTGACTCGGTGCAGAAGCTTCTGTTGGTACTCGGCCTGGAACAGTGAGAATACAATGATTTGAATATCTTAAAGTAAAGGGACAGCGCTTCGTGTCTGTTTCCAGTGGCAACAAGCTTCAGTCACACTTGGCAAAACAAAAGTTACAAAGTGCTTCACATGAGACGGAGAAGACTTTATTAAAACAAGGAGAATTAACGTCGCACCCACAAAGTTAAAGCTATAAAATCAAGAAACCAAAAGAATGTGTATATAACCAAATGTATATATATATATACACAACGTTATCACAATCAAAACAACGTTAAAAAGGTCTTTACATACAGGATTCAAAACATTACAGGTGACGAGAGGCTGAAAAAGGTCAGATTTGATCTTCTAGTGTTTGTTTGAAGCGGCTGCGTTTTGTACCAGCTGGTGGTGTTAAATTTTAATAATCTAAGATCTTAAGATCAGGCAGAGAAAATGTCTTTGAGATGCTACTCATTGAAGGAAACATGAACAACGTTTGTTCATTTTTTTAAAAACAAAGGTCACTGCCAAATATCACACTGAGGTTTCTGGCTGCAGGTTGAAATGTGAAAACAAGAATCCAAGATGTGTAAAATACAGATTATTAAACCTTCTTCACTTCAAGGCGACGTAAATGAGTGTCATCTGCATAACAACTGTTCTGGATTTTCAGTGGCAGCATTTATATACAGAATAACAAGGGCCCGAGGATGGAGCCTTGGGGAACACCACCAGTGAGGCATTACCATGAAGAGAAGACCTCTTTGAGAAGAATTAAACTGTTTCAGGCCAGTGTCCCTGATGCCAAAACACTTCTCGTGGGATTGATTATTGCCCAAAAGTGTGTGTAGTTTCAGCAGTTCACTACAAATGGCAACAAATGGCAACAAAACAAACCATGAATGTAGTTATGAACTAGTTATGAACTAGCAGCAAGCTGCTGCTAAATGCAGTTTGACTACTAGTTTGAATTACATGTTCCCTCCCCAGCATTGCATACGGTTGGGTTAGGATTGGCCTTGTAGTGCATATATCTGCAGGGATCAACTTACCCAACACTTCCGTCAGCAGCGACCACCAGGGCCAAGAACGCCAAAATAAAAGCCCTGAGGAAGGACACGAGTACAAATTACACATATTTGCATTTTACTTTATATTTCTATTCTAGAAGTAGAATTTATTTTTTACTGCACTACATTGATTTGATAACTTTAGTTACATTGCAGATTATTAATACATATACAAACTATAAATCAGTTATGGTGAATTGTTATGTTTAAGCCACTGAGCAGAATACGAAGGTGAAACACCTCAGGAGAAAACTGGTTTTAATTTTACATAACAGACAGCAGGACAGAAAACTTTCTATTTCACCGACTTTGTCTATTTGTGTAAAAAACTAATCGTAAACTAAATACATTCAATGTGCTGCATTTAGGTGTTTCCACTGCAGAGATGAAATGGGACACGGAGAGAGAGAGGGGGGATACAGACAGAGAGAGACAGAGAGACAGAGAGACAGAGAGACAGACAGGCAGACAGACAGACAGACAGAGACAGACAGGTAGGCAGACAGACAGAGACAGACAGGCAGGCAGACAGACAGATAGAGAGAGACAGACAGGTAGGAAGAGAGCGACAGATAGAGACAGACAGACAGGCAGAGAGAGAGAGACAGACAGACAGACAGAGACAGACAGGTATGCAGATAGACAGACAGGCAGACAGAGAGAGACAGACAGGCAGAGAGACAGACAGACAGGCAGAGAGAGAGAGACAGAGAGACAGACAGACAGGCAGACAGAGAGAGAGAGACAGACAGGCAGGTAGGCACAGACAGACAGACAGGCAGACAGAGAGAGACAGACAGACAGGCAGACAGAGACAGAGACAGACAGACAGGCAGAGAGACAGACAGACAGACAGACAGAGACAGACAGGTAGGCAGACAGACAGACAGAGACAGACAGAGACAGACAGACAGGCAGAGAGACAGACAGACAGAGACAGACAGAGACAGACAGGTAGGCAGACAGACAGAGACAGACAGACAGACAGAGAGAGACACAAAGAAACAGAGACATGGGGAGGGGGGAGACATATCTGCTGCATCATCATCAAAGGCATTTCGAGGTCGTTTCTCCAAACATCAGACTTGCAGCAGAATGAATAATGATGAGTCAGCAGTTTCCTCTCTGCTGCTGTACGGATGTTAAATATGAAGCTGTACCTGAACATGACGCTGCAGAGAAGTCCCTCAAACACCATCAGACCTGTGAACAAATGTCTCCCAATGCGGCAGAGATGTTTCTTTAGAGACGAATATACAAAGAGCTGCTACTCACATTGTGCTGGAGTGTCGTTTCCACCTGCAGGGGAACGCAGGGAGGAGAGAGGAGAGAGAGGGAGGAGAGAGAGAGGGAGGGAGACTGCAGTCTGCTGCACTCTGACAGACTGCAGTGAGGAGCGGGGGGGGGGGGGGCTGAACACCGGACACATGATCGCACTGCGAGTTCACCTCCAGCGCTGCAGCAGGGACGTTAGGAAGTCTGCTCCACAGTGCGCCATCATCAGGGAGGGAAATGCATGTTTCATGCAGCGAGTATTTATCTTCTACAACAGGGGGGGGACCTTTTTCATGTCAAGGGCTATTTTTTTTGTTACAACATCCTTCGAGGGCCGTACTAATTATTGAACTCATAACCTCTGCACGTTGTTTTAAGACGCAGCTCATTCATTTCATTCTGTATCTTCTGTTTTATTATAAATCCTTTATTAGTCCCACAACAAGGACATTTATCTTGTCACAGCAGAAGAACATATGAAGTAAAAAAACACAATAATTCAATAGAATAAAAGATAATATAAGTACCAAGTGATGTAAATAAAGTGAGTATTGCACATGGCAGTGATAACTGCACAGCAGTGGTGGAACAGTGTGTTCTTGGTGTGGGGGTCTACCTCTCTATCTCTCCATGTTTGTATGTTCCGCTCTGCAGAGAGCTGCTTGTTGGGACAAACTCCACCGAAGAGCGTTAACTTTATCCAAACACTCGTCCTCTCAGATCGTGCAGTTTGACATGTCTCGTGCTGTAATGATGCTCGAGATTATTTTTCATCATCACTACAAACTAGACACACTGGCCTTTTTTTTTTTTACACTTTTTTAAATTGTTTTTTAACATATATAGACACTACATAAGTCAGTACACAAACTTCCACATAACAAAATGAAGTACATTAACAGTCGCACACATAACATAATTAAATGAACTACACGAACATGTGGGTAGGCTATGTAAGGAGATATACAAACATGTAGATATGAAAGGCTTCAATCCTTCTCCCAGCACAGGAACATTAATCATCTCCAAGTTGCTGACCCAGAGTGCCCTCTACATCCGCATGTTCCAGAGAGTTAAGGAACGGGCCCCATACTTTTTAAATAGTTCTTGTTTTCCTTTCATTGAATAGGTTATGTTCTCTATTGAGACACATGCAGACAATTCTTTTAGCCATTTACCAATACTTGGACTGTTTACATTTCTCCATGAAAGTGCTATCATATGTGTTGCCTGTAGCAGACAGAGATTTAAAGAGATGTGTTCTTTCTTCCTTATGTTGTGTTCTTGTGGGTAACACCCTAACACAAGACGCCTGGGCTCCATGCTTAACTGCAATGATAGAATCTCTTCTATCATACATTTAATGTGATTACCAGTAAATGTTGAAAGGTATAAAACAGGTCCCTGAACAACAATCATCATTATTGGGGGCATATATGTTAACTAGATTCAGGGTTTGTTAGTAGAGTACCTTGTACAACTAAGTATCTACCAGCCTCGTCCTTGATTACATTTGTTACCTGAAATGGTACCGATTTGTGAATTAACGTCATAACACCCCGAGCCTAAGTAGAACATGTTGCTGAATACACACATCCCGTCCACCTCCTCCTAATCCTAATCTCATCCTTTGGCAGTAAATGTGTCTCTTGCAAAAAAAATATTTTAGATTGCAGACTTTTAACTCTATAGGTAGTGTGCAAACACGTGACAAAACTGTGTGACGTATGCGTGCGACGCCATCTTGGTTGGAAAACAAATCAAGAATGGCGTCTAAAGCGAACAACAGCAGCACTACAACTCCGACTTCTTCAAAGTACGTTGACTCTCTGGATCCTTTGCAAAGGCAAGATTCAGAGGAAAAAGTCCAAATGTGCGGCTGTGACCCGTACACGCTAAAGCCGTCAGATTATATTGAGGATTTAGATTCATTACTGCCGATTGAATATCCAGATATTGTGAACTACCTTATGCTACAAACGTCCAACGCACAAATGAAGGCGTACAAGAGCTTAGATGCTTATAATGTCTTCGTCTCTGACTGGGTTGGTAGTCTTCTTACCAAACCACTGAAAGATGACAGGGTGCTCGTCCATGCCCGTGTGAATCACTCTCAAAGAGCTCGAGATACACCGCTCACGCCGTGGTTTGTGAGTGAGGTGAGGTCTTACAGTGTTCGGGTATATCATAAGCACAAATGTTTAACGTAAACATTGAAGACATAGCTTTAGCATGAGCTCTTACCAGATATAAAGTGGACGCCACACACACGGTGAACTGAGCTTCTTCTTCTGTTAAGTCCTCACAAGTTATGTTGCTAAACCAGCTGACGGCGTTCAGTAGACAGCAACTCATCCCTCTTTTGTGGATCGTTGTTTTTGATGATGTAGGAAATCTAAAGAAGCGTTTCTCTGGGTCACGAGTAGCGTTATGACCACAACTATACACTGCGCACAAGGTTGGCATTTTCTTTCAATCTTAGACGTTTAAATACAAAGAAAATTACGAAGCGTTGCAGCAACTCACACGTGAACGGGCGTCGTCTTGGTTGTGTATATCATCCAACATGGCTGACTTACGGGTTGGGACGTAAGCGTGACGTCACACGCACATGATCTATTCATAACCTGTTTGATTTCTTTAAGTTTTTGCAGGCCTCTGCAGTTCCAGGAAGTAAATTTAACCTCCACACCCTGTGACATGACCTTTGACACAGATTAGGATTCCAGATTCCTAACCTTTGTTTTACATCACTAACCACCATGTAATCATAAATCCCACCATACTTAACTAACGGGCAGTGGTCTCAGGAGGAGCCAACATATGTTATGCCGTAACATTCCAGATTATAAAAGTGCCAAAATAAAATAAATATGCGTTCATGCTTCAATTTCTAAACAGAAGGCTCCACCTCGTCATAAGACGGCACTTACCCGCCTTGTTACAGCACCATCGCAGGGCTCATCACACATGTTCAAGCTTTAACTTAAATACTTCATGCAACGTTGGTGAGATACTGAGAAGTATGCAAACATAAAAATTTAAGAAAAACAACCCAGAAATAAGTGCTAGGTCAGGGCTAACGTGATTAGCGTCCCATGTGTGGTATCAGACCCCAATGTTATATAAACACTCGTGACCACCAGAACATATAAACGGAACATTTGGTCAGTGTCAGTCATTCAGTTCAAGTAGTTCGATATGTCCAGACATATCCAAGATGCCCGACCGCAAATACTTAAAGACAATAAGTCCTGATACCTGCACACAGTGAGCCCACATTAGCCTTCAGCCGGTCCACAGGTTACGTTACTCAGCCTATCCCTCCTCTCTTGCGATCCGCTCGATGAAGTTCTCCACAGCAGACGGGTTCTCAAAAGTGTGCGACTTGTCCTTGTAGGTCACCAGGAGCCTAGCCGGCAATAGCATGCCATACCGAACCCCCGGTTCCGTAGTTTCTGACAGACGTTATCGAACATCTTCTGCCGCTTGTGCACTCCTGCAGCCAAGTCTGGATAACATCTCACCTGCTGGTCTTTAAATAGGATCTGTTGTTCTGCCCTGGCTGCCTTCGTTACAACCATCCTGTCCCTGTAGTTTAGGAACTTCATGATCAAAGTTCTTGGTGGGGCATTTGCATCCGTCCTCTGACCGGTTCTGTGAGCTCTCTCCAGATCCTCCAATCCTGGGTAAAATTAGGATTTATGACAGAAATTGGCGGAGCACTGATAGTTGCGTCTTCCTGGCGAGCCTTCATAACCGGAAGTCACGACACACTGGCCTTTTACTTCCACAGAGAAATCATCGTTCGTCCATTTCTTCTGGAAAGTGCGACATTCCGCATCTAGCTTTCTCTGTTACACTCGTCACGCTGCGTTCACTGACGTCAAAGACAGTCTCGTTTAAAATAGAAGTTTTTTGACATGACGTGACCACGTGACACGTTCCGCTCGTGTTGTGTTCAAGGACCCTGACCATGGCCAGGAAACAGTTAGTCGACCGTTTAAAATATTGCCATCTAGGTTTTTAGCATTCGTTTTACGAATTACCTCGAGGGCCGGATCAAATGGTCTCGCGGACCATATACGGCCCGGAGGCCGGAGGTTTCCCACCCCTGGTCTATAACATCTTCTGTGAGACGAGAGGAAACATGAGAACATGAGAGTGTGTGTTTGTAACTGTGTGTAACAGCTACATTACATAACGCCTCATGTACATATTAAACACTTGTAATATAAAGTTGTGTTGATGTGAGTCATGAAGTGGGGAAGCTTCATGATATCTGTTAGTTACATGTATGACTCTGTTCACCTGTAGTGTGTACAACATGTATGACCCTGTTCACCTGTAGTGTGTACAACATGTATGACCCTGTTCACCTGTAGTGTGTACAACATGTATGACTCTGTTCACCTGTAGTGTGTACAACATGTATGACTCTGTTCACCTGTAGTGTGTACAACATGTATGACTCTGTTCACCTGTAGTGTGTACAACATGTATGACTCTGTTCACCTGTAGTGTGTACAACATGTATGACTCTGTTCACCTGTAGTGTGTACAACATGTATGACTCTGTTCACCTGTAGTGTGTACAACATGTATGACTCTGTTCACCTGTAGTGTGTACAACATGTATGACTCTGTTCACCTGTAGTGTGTACAACATGTATGACTCTGTTCACCTGTAGTGTGTACAACATGTATGAATGTTACAATACATATCTTTAAAGGAGCTTTTCTCTAAAGGAGCTTTTTCTCACACTCTTCAGCAGAAGTCTCCACTTCAGTAGCACTTACATACACCAAACTTTCCACTTTCATTCCTCTCTATATTCTGCAGCTTTGTGCAGAGGGCTTTGTTCACATGTCACTCACAGCTCATGTTATACACGCTACACTCACTACATGCAGGAGATGCACAGAGTTCTGTGTGTTGACAGGATTTAGTGATTTATGGAGTGATACAAAGACAGATCCAGAATCTGTACAAACCTTTGACATGTGAACAACATGAAACACTTTGAACCTGCTTCATCCAGACTTCTCTTTACATCTGGACATGTAGCACATCTTTAATAACATAATGTCTCATTTACATATTTAAACGTCAGTGAACTTGTGATATAAAACACTGTTGGAATATTATATAAAGTAAAACATATGCACATTTGAAGCTAGTTTCAGATTTTGTGATGCGTTTTGAGATTGAATGATGTTTTCAGGAAGTCAAGAGATTACATTTCTTTATCTATGAACTTTAATAATATGAGACAAAAGATTTTCATTATCAATTTATTTTTCCAATAAATTGATTAATTTGACATTAAAATCTGCAATTTACGAGAAAAACAAACCAAGAGATAAAATATTCTTAATTTAACACTTTAATCTTTTTATTGTAAATTTAAGACTTTAATTCATGATTTTATGACCTACCACTTAACCCTCACACTATCCCTCCTCGTGCATTCTGTCTTTAACCTACAGTAACCTTTGTTCGCCGTCGTACAAGAGAAACAGCAAAGTTTTGAGCAGTTTTAAAATCATACCGATGGAGACATTTCCAGAACATCAGCTTTATTCTGACGGTTCAGACATCCTGTAACAGAAGATGTGTGACCTCGCAGGTCCACATGACGTGCGTCACACCTGTCCACTGCTCACTCACCGTGACCTCGCAGTCCTCATGACGTGTGTCACACCTGTCCACTGCTCACTCACTGAATCCCGTCTATAAAGCCTCTCTGCACTTCTTATGAAAGGTCATGTGCCTTCAGTCTCTGTAAATTATTTACAAACGGCCCTCTACCCGGCTGCACACGCTTTCTGATCTTCCCCCGATAACCATCAATAATTAATAATAAAATAAGCTTCACATCAACAGCACGTAAAACCAAATAAAGCCAGAGACAAAATTCAAAAGCCGTCTGCTGGGTCACTCTGCCTCCACGTGTCCCAGCCGGGCTGGACTCGCTAAAGTACAGCGGCGGTCCACGAGGAGGAACTCTCACCTCCAAGAAACAATCCTGAAATATTAACATTTCAATATGCAATAAGTAAATCTAGTGAAATATACAAACTTCCATATATTTCAGTATACAAATCCAACATATGGGAGTAAAGCAACACAAGGTGTACAGTGAAGTTATATTACCGACGTGGTCAACGGTCACTGTGTTTTACAACCGGGACACTTTCCTGCCGTGTTTTTATTAGTGGAGCAGAAACCGGCGGCGCCCGTTAAGATTGTTGCCGTGGGTTGAAATATACACGATCGAGCCATAACCCGAGTACTGTCGCGTCACGAGGCTCGCGGCGTTTAAATAACCGATACAAACACACCTGAAAGCAAGTCTTTCTCTAAAATGATAATGATCTTTGGGGAGGGGCGTGGAAGGAGCCTTCCCTCCGTGCGTCTCCTTCACAGTCTCAAAGGTTTTCCACCAACAAAGTTTGTCTTTATTTTTTTGCATAGCCAGAGGACAGCTGGAAGAGTCTCAACAGGGAAGCTGGCTGAGGGAGGGGGGGGGGGGGGCCTTGGTCCGTGTGCTCCCCTTTGTACCAGCTGGCCTGGGGATGTTTAGTGCGCCCCCCCCCCCCCCCAACCCAACCCAATCCCACCCTTAAAGATGCACCGTCCCGCTCACAAGGTGGACTCTCTCTGGTGCTCGCGTCCGTTACACGTCTTCTTGACTTTGGAGATTCCCTCCAGCGCTCCAGACTCGGTCACGCTGTAGGAGAAACAGGACGTAAATATTCGACTATCTGTAATCACACACAGGTGCACCTGAACATCCTACAGGTACACAGGTGCACCTGAACATCCTACACAGGTAACTGTAACTGGGACTAACATGTTTACAAAGCAGCAGCGTGGAGGTAAGCCCCGCCTAATCCTCACAGCGTGTGCTTACACTTCGTCCATCTCGACGTCCTCCTCGTCCAGGGGGAGCTGGAGGTAAGGGTTGTTGGACGCTGGTCTGAACTTGTAGCCCGTCAACACGAAGAAGATCAGAGTAGAAACCTCGACCAGGAACTGAGGAAACATGAGAAGCATTATGAAGACACGGCTCACAGTTCACCTGATGCTCATTCATTCATATATATATATATACACATACATACAAACATATAC